>NC_064638.1:561708776-562011806 GCF_023864345.2 Schistocerca serialis cubense | reverse complement strand
CAACTTGCTTCCAACTGTCATCACTGCGATGGCAAAATTAAATCCCTAGCTGTCAGTAATGGACCTTTTCAGATGTTCTGTGGATGAAGAAAATTTTGAATGTCTGCTTTTTCATACAGAAGTTTAATGGCTGTCAAAAGGCAGCTGTATTAAAAGGTTTTGTGACCTCTTTGATATTGCTGTGGAGCTTTTCTGAAAGATAGTGTTTTTTGCACAGAGAAGAACTAAAAATGATCAGACATGATGTTGCTTACCTGTCAGAACTATTTCCAAAACTTGATGAAATTAATGTCCATTTGCAAGGTAACTTTATCAAAGCCAAATCTGTGAGTTCAACATTTGTTTCAAAGCTGGTTTTTCAAGAGGAACCTAGGCTGTGGAGAGTTATACTGATTTCCAAGCCTCTAAGGCTTAGGTGAAAAGATTACAATTCATGCAAATGATCTGCATGTTTACTGTATTATATGAGAGTTCTGGATGACAGAACAATTTAATTATCTGATTTTGATGGAAATTCCAGTCTGGGTGATAAATCCATTTTCAGATATTAGGAAAGTGGGAGTTTTGGAGGAAAGAAATAATGGAGTTAGAAACTGATATTAACTTAAAACTAAAATTTCAGAAGTCTTATCAGGATTTTTGGTTGCAGAAACCCATCCCTTGTAAGTATCCTACAGTATGGAGAAAGATTAAGGCCCTCCTCCATCCATTCCCTCACCATATCACATAGAACATGGTTTTAGTGTGGTGGTGTGACTATTTTCAATGCAAAGAAATAGCGTTCAGATAACTCAATGGGCAGATCTGAGGCTCTTATTAACTGATATCTCTTCATCAAGTCCATCCATCCCATTATGCTTTTTATGAATGTCAGTTCAGAACATTTCAATGCAAAGTCATTGTTCAGTTATAAAGCTAATCTCATTACTTAATTTAAAATAAATTTCAATATTTGTTTTACAGTAACATGAGCCATTTTTCCGCATTTAGACTTTAAAAATTAGTAATTGATAATTTAGGGTGGCACTGAGGATCTAGGATGATTAAGTGGGGCACTGAGAAGGAGTGCATTTAGCTAATTGAGCAGCAGTCTGAAAAAGTGATTGGTGAGAATTTTTTAAAAAATTTTGACCTATATGTTCAACATTGCACTTTTAAACCACAGTTTTTCACTTAGTCATTTGGACACACAAGAGGAACAATGTTTCTATGTTGTTTTTGTATACAACATAACCCATCATAAGTTTTTGATCATTTTATCTCTAGTCATTTTTTTTCTCGTCATTTAGAAATGTACAAAAGTAAATATGTGCTTAATGTCAACTTGCAACAGGAATACAAATATTTTTAATTGTGTAAGGAGAGTAACAATGAACACGTTTGTTGTGCACTATACACTAGAGAATCTTCTGTTGCACACACATGAAAGGGTGTTATTAAAGACCATGTGAAAACAGTTAAACATAGAAATGCTATTAATGCTGCTGTTTCAAAAAAACATAATAGTTTTTTTAAAGCCAAAGATGGAAATAACAGTGCTGCTAAAGAGGTTACTCTTTCATACTGCACTGCTAGGCACAAACTCAGTTCCAAAACATCAGACTTCACATCTAAACTGGTTAAAAAGTTATGCCCTTAAATTTTCATCTGTTACAACCAATACCGAGATGACTATTGTGTTGTCAATTTTATGATGTAACTAAAACAAACAAACCATTTCCGGAAAAAAAAAAAAGTTATGTCTGCTGAAACATACAATCAAATAAATAAAGTTTACTGTCAGTAAACTGTTATGACTTCAAAGTAATTTCAAAAGTATGATCTAGGGTGCACCCAAAATATATGGTAAGTGTAATAAATATAGAACCACCAATAGGATGGAAAACTGCCAGCCTTACCTATGTGCTCTTTCTTTATTCTTGATGTTTAATTATTCATTGTAATTTATAGTGGCACAATATGCAACAGTCAAACACATGCTGGTGTTTACTAAGTCCATTACTCCTATATGTGGCTGTACATTTGCAATTTTTAAAATGTGAGACAAGGCAAACAGTTAGAGATGGGTAAAGGGTTATTGATGGAGGTGAACGAGGTGGACTAACATGCATTTGATAGTGGTGACGGATGTTTACAATCTTGAACTATGGTCTCTGTGTCCTATTTGTGAATCTAAATTTCTCTATAAGATGAATGGTGATATATTCCTTCTTGATTCACAGTTAATCTGCTCAAGATTTCCCATTGTTATGAATACTGCTGAAGTTAGAAAAGCTTCAGAAAGTTATAAACATTTTTAAAATAAAAAGTAAACAGACATTAGAACAGAAAACACAGAAATTGCTTTCAGTAATACAATACCATGAACCATGGACCTTGCCATTGGTGGGGAGGCTTGCGTGCCTCAACGATACAGATAGCCGTACTGTAGGTGCAACCACAACGGAGGGGTATCTGTTGAGAGGCCAGACAAACATGTGGTTCCTGAAGAGGGGCAGCAGCCTTTTCAGTAGTTGCAGGGGCAACAGTCTGGATGATTGACTGATCTGGCCTTGTAACATTAACCAAAACAGCCTTGCTATGCTGGTAGTGCGAACGGCTGAAAGCAAGGGGAAACTACAGCCGTAATTTTTCCCGAGGACATGCAGCTTTACTGTATGATTAAATGATGATGGCGTCCTCTTAGGTAAAATATTCTGGAGGTAAAATAGTCCCCCATTCAGATCTCCGGGCGGGGACTACTCAAGAGGACGTTGTTATCAGGAGAAAAAAAACTCGCGTTCTACGGATCGGAGCGTGGAATGTCAGATCCCTTAATCGGGCAGGTAGGTTAGAAAATTTAAAAAGGGAAATGGATAGGTTAAAGTTAGATATAGTGGGAATTAGTGAAGTTCGGTGGCAGGAGGAACAGGACTTCTGGTCAGGTGAGTACAGGGTTATAAATACAAAATCAAATAGGGGTAATGCAGGAGTAGGTTTAATAATGAATAAAAAAATAGGTGTACGGGTAAGCTACTACAAACAGCATAGTGAACGCATTATTGTGGCCATGATAGATACGAAGCCCACACCTACTACAGTAGTACAAGTTTCTATGCCAACTAGCTCTGCAGATGATGAAGAAATTAATGAAATGTATGATGAGATAAAAGAAATTATTCAGGTAGTGAAGGGAGACGAAAATTTAATAGTCATGGGTGACTGGAATTCATCAGTAGGAAAAGGGAGAGAAGGAAACATAGTAGGTGAACATGGATTGGGGCTAAGAAATGAAAGAGGAAGCCGCCTGGTAGAATTTTGCGCAGAGCATAACTTAATCACAGCTAATACTTGGTTTAAGAATCATAAAAGAAGGCTGTATACATGGAAGAACCCTGGAGATACTAAAAGGTATCAGATAGATTATATAATGGTAAGACAGAGATTTAGGAACCAGGTTTTAAATTGTAAGACATTTCCAGGGGCAGATGTGGACTCTGACCACAATCTATTGGTTATGAACTGTAGATTAAAACTGAAGAAACTACAAAAAGGTTGGAATTTAAGGAGATGGGACCTGGATAAACTGAAAGAACCAGAGATCGTACAGAGTTTCAGGGAGAGCATAAGGGAACAATTGACAGGAATGGGGGAAAGAAATACAATAGAAGAAGAATGGGTAGCTTTGAGGGATGAAATAGTGAAGGCAGCAGAGGATCAAATAGGTAAAAAGACGAGGGCTAGTAGAAACCCTTGGGTAACAGAAGAAATATTGAATTTAATTGATGAAAGGAGAAAATATAAAAATGCAGTAAATGAAGCAGGCAAAAAGGAATACAAACGTCTCAAAAATGATATTGACAGGAAGTGCAAAATGGCTAAGCAGGGATGGCTAAAGGACAAATGTAAGGATGTAGAGGCTTATCTCACTAGGGGTAAGATAGATACTGCCTACAGGAAAATTAAAGAGACCTTTGGAGAAAGGAGAACCACTTGCATGAATATCAAGAGCTTTGATGGAAACCCAGTTCTAAGCAAAGAAGGGAAAGCAGAAAGGTGGAAGGAGTATATAGAGGGCCTATACAAGGGCGATGTACTTGAGGACAATATTATGGAAATGGAAGAGGATGTAGATGCAGATGAAATGGGAGATATGATATTGCGTGAAGAGTTTGACAGAGCACTGAAAGACCTGAGTCGAAACAAGGCCCCGGGAGTAGACAACATTCCATTAGAACTACTGACACCCTTGGGAGAGCCAGTCCTGACGAAACTCTACCATCTGGTGAGCAAGATGTATGAGACAGGCGAAATACCCTCAGGCTTCAAGAAGAATACAATAATCCCAATCCCAAAGAAAGCAGGTGTTGACAGATGCAAAAATTACCGAACTATCAGTTTAATAAGTCACAGCTGCAAAATACTAATGTGAATTATTTACAGACGAATGGAAAAACTGATAGAAGCCGACCTCGGGGAAGATCAATTTGGATTCCGTAGAAATGTTGGAACACGTGAGGCAATACTGACCCTACGACTTATCTTAGAAGAAAGATTAAGGAAAGGCAAACCTACGTTTCTAGCATTTGTAGACTTAGAGAAAGCTTTTGACAATGTTCACTGGAATACTCTTTTTCAAATTCTGAAGATTGCAGGGATAAAATACAGAGAGCGAAAGACTATTTACAATTTGTACAGAAAGCAGATGACAGTTATAAGAGTCGAGGGGTATGAAAGGGAAGCAGTGGTTGGGAAGGGAGTGAGACAGGGTTGTAGCCTATCCCCGATGTTATTCAATCTGTATATTGAGTAAGCAATAAAAGAAACAAAAGAACAATTCAGAGTAGGTATTAAAATCCATGGAGAAGAAATAAAAACTTTGAGGTTCGCCAATGACATTGTAATTCTGTCAGAGACAGCAAAGGACTTGGAAGAGCAGTTGAACGGAGTGGACAGTGTCTTGAAAGGATGGTATAAGATGAACATCAACAAAAGCAAAACGAGGATAATGGAATGTAGTCGAATTAAGTCGGGTGATGCTGAGGGAATTAGATTAGGAAATGAGACACTTAAAGTAGTAAAGGAGTTTTGTTATTTGGGGAGCAAAATAACTGATGATTGTCGAAGTAAAGAGGATATAAAATGTAGACTGGCAATGGCAAGGAAAGCGTTTCTTAAGAAGAGAAATTTGTTAACATCGAGTATTGATTTAAGTGTCAGGAAGTCGTTTCTGAAAGTACTTGTATGGAGTGTAGCCATGTATGGAAGTGAAAAGTGGACGATAAATAGCTTAGACAAGAAGAGAATAGAAGCTTTCGAAATGTGGTGCTACAGAAGAATGCTGAAGATTAGATGGGTTGATCACATAACTAATGAGGAGGTATTGAATAGAAATGGGGAGAAGAGGAGCTTGTGGCACAACTTGACTAGAAGAAGGGATCGGTTGGTAGGACATGTTCTGAGGCATCGAGGGATCACCAATTTAGTATTGGAGGGCAGCGTGGAGGGTAAAAATCGTAGAGGGAGACCAAGAGATGAATACACTAAACAGATTCAGAAGGATGTAGGTTGCAGCAGGTACTGGAAGATGAAGAAGCTTGCACAGGATAGAGTAGCATGGAGAGCTGCATCAAACCAGTCTCAGGACTGAAGACCACAACAACAACAACAACAACAATACAGTAACAAGCAACTGTAAAAATAATTCAGGCTTACCTCTCCAAATGGAGTAAAAAACTGAATTACATTGCAGTCTTTTGGTTCATTCTGCAGTTGCATGATTCCTGTAACTGCAATAATGCTGCCATTGTGATTCCAGCGACAACACACAGCTGCCATACCAGTGTCAATAAGCACAGGCACTATAGACATTAAAAAGAAAATACAGAGGAGATATTTGATTGTGCTCTCATTGACTGTATTATCAATTGAATAAATAAATATTCACATAATCTGTTGTATCACTTTATGCTGTTCATTTTATTCAGAAACGTCATAACAAATGATGAGAAATGATCAAGTTAAATGTTTCAATGTTACACATATTTGGATGACATCTACAATTGTCTTACAAATTTTATCAATAATACAATTTGTTGCTTCAGTCATGACTGCTTCAGCACAAATGGTGTTGTTTATAATGCTTTGACCAACTCTTCACTGACTTCTTAGAATACGTTAAAAACAAAAACAGTTGATAATGACAATTTCACATGAAAAACAAAGGGAAACAAAATAAGAGCTTAACTTACTGTCATCGTTTTCTCCTCTCATGATTTGCATGCAGCCATTCTGATAACAAATAGCCAGAACAGGACAATCTTGATCAACATAGCCATAACGACCATCATACCAATCCATGCCCACAACCTGCAAAGGTCCTGGTATTGCTGGAAGGCAGTGGACTGTTAGTTTCATCTATGAAATTAAAACCAGAAAATGTTCACTGTCTGGGTGACTTCATGAATGAATCTCAACAAGTTAATGAAATCATTAAAGAAAGAGAACTCATGTAGGTAACTCTACATTTTTATCAAACCAACTTTTATTTTCTGTTAAAATATCAGAACTTTGATTTCCTTTAAAGAACAGAGTGTGTGTGTGTGTGTGTGTGTGTGTGTGTGTGTGTGAGAGAGAGAGAGAGAGAGAGAGAGAGAGGAGGGGGGGGGGGGGGGGTCAGAAAAGTCAAATCATTGTGTCACAATAGCTCTACCCTATCCCCTCAGAGAACAATACACAGTACAACCAAACAATGAAATTATATGAGCAAATACCTCAAAAACTACAAGCAATTTCCAATATTTTTTACAGTCATTTGCTTCAGTACAGAGGGATAGAAGAATCACTGTTTTTTGTATTGTGGTCAAGCAATATAGAAAAGTAGATCAAAGATTCAGTTAAAATTGGATGAAAAAGCATTGAGCAGTGCAGAGGCTCATAAAAATGGGGTTATTGTGGCTACTATTAAATGCACTCTCTCTCAGAACTTTCTGTCTCTTTCTATTATCACTATGGTGAAACTACTTTTTACCAAAGAATTCATGTCCCTTGAGGTATATTTTCATTATGCATATCACAGGGATATTCTTGTTTCATAAGATAATGATTTATGCCTGTATCAGGCTCATACAGTCTATGTGGCACATTAAGAACACTGCAAGATCCACTCATCCTCAATACTGAAACACAAAACTCATTCATTCACACACCGTGTTCCATAAACCCCATGATGATGAAGAGTGCTGGCTACTTTTCTGTAAAGCACACTAAGAAGAAATTATGACTAGTGCAAATCTGCCCAAACTGATAAGTATGGTAATTATTTCTAGATTGCTTTAGACATGTAAATTATGAAAAAAACAGCTACTTAAAAAAAGAAAAGAAAATTCACTCCTCCTCCTGTGCTATTCAGCTAATGTCATTGTCCAATACTTCAAACAAAGCATTTACGTAACTTCAGCAGTCTACATAATGGAATAGTCAGGATCTATCTGACACAAATATTAGAATTACAGTGAAGTTAGTGTCTTGAGTCCAAGTATTCTAACACATTATTGAAGGAGTGGCTAATGAGATATTTCTTTCATTTGGTTTTCAAATACTTAGGGATGTTTATTATCCAGCCTGAGGTTCACTGGCAACCTGTTATACACTTTTGCTCCAGAATGTAAAACTCCATTCAGAACATTATGCAGCAATTGATAGTCTATATGAAAAGCGTGAGGGCTGTTCAGTAAAGAATGATTATACTTGTTTTTGAAAAAAACACCATTATTCATCCAGATAATTTTGACAATATTTTTCAAAATTGTCTCATTTGGATTTGATGCACTTGTTCCAGCATTAACGTCATTCTGCAAAGACATGCTGGAAACAATTTTCTCAAAGACTTTTCAGAACTCTTTCACAACTGTCTTGCACCTTTCACCAGTGCTACTGGTGATGGAAACGCCTCCCTTGAAGATGTTTCTTCAGAATAGAAAATCGGAATGGATTATGGGGGGAAGAATGCATTTCACTTTGATTTTTGCAATATATTCAGTAGCAGCACTTGCAATATGAGGCTTTGCATTACTGTAGTGCAGCATCCAACCTGTTTTGCAGGCATGTGGTGGTTTTTTTTTTTTGCCTGATATGGACTTGCAAAGTTTCCAGGACATGCCTACAGTATTGTCCAGTTATTGATGCATGCGCCGATACAATACGCTGGTAAACCATTCCATGAATATAAAAAACTGGAGTGACCATACATTATCAGCAGAAGCAACCAGTTCTACTTCTTGGGGGGGGGGGGGGGGGGGGGGGGATGATGAAGGAGATTTCCTCACTGAGGTTTGCTGTTTGCTTTCAGGATCAAAATGATATAGCCAAGTTTTATCAATAGTGACTACCTTTGACGGAAACTCCATATTTTCACTTACATCAAGTTCTACTGCATGCAGATCTATATGCAATGTTCTTTTGTATGGGAATCAGTACTATTGGAACCCACCAAGCCCAAACACTTCTGGTGTGCAAATTTTCTGTCACCAACTTTTGGGCGGTACCCAGTGAAATTTTCAGTGTTTCAGAAAGTGTTCATATGGCTATTCATTGAGCATCACTCACAATAACAGCAGCAGTGATAATGTTTTCTTCGGTAAGAGCAGTAACAAGTCCACCTTTCTTTGAAACTGATTGTCTCACTCTTTAAACCATCTTCAAGCTGTGCTTCAGGAAAAAAAAGGCCTCCTGTAACATTGCATAGGCCTCAGCTGAAGATTTGTTGAAAAGGAAGCAGACTTCCAAAGTCGCATATTGTTTGTCACACAACACCTCTATTATTACAGTAGGTGACACTGAACATGTCACAGCCTGCCTGCCTTTCACAGATGGGAATCAGAAGCGCCAACAATGAAACTAGTAAGACACATTTGTTAGACATTAAACTAACAGAATATCATAAGATTAAATTCTAACATGAGAAAATATGACAGCAAGAAGTTATCATCATTCTTTATTGAACAGCCCTCATATTTCTGTTTCCAGTATTGTGGCTGTGAATTGCTGAGTTCATACTCAGTTCACTCTCTGTATTAACCTAAAATACCAGTAGGAAGTACATATACGGGAATGTCAATGTAAGAATCCCTACAGCACTGAAGAGGCTTCAGCAAGATGTTCAGTTATCAGTTTCCCACAATATTCTTCCTGAAAGTTAATGTAGCACAAATACTTTTTCTGCATTAATTGCAATGCCCCAAAATATTATGCCACAGGACAGAAATGAGTGAAAGTATCACTGAGAGAGAATTCTATGTGCAAAACAGAGAGAACTAACTTCTTGGTTCACTCTTCAACACACTGGTGCCACCTAAGTTTATTATGCATCTGGATGCCTAGAATCTTCAAAAATCCATCCACTTGGGAACAGAGATCAATGTAGTGACATAAAACTGGAAGGTATTTCAAACCAGAATTTACAATCTCACTGATCCACCTCCACACAGTACTCATATACTTATCAAAATCAGAATTACTGCCATAAGTTACTAAGTGTATTCTGTTAAGGATAAACAATATTTTATCTTGAGAATTTTCTATTTAAGTTGTTTCAAAGATTTCATACCGTAAAGCTTCCTTGATTGTCATAAACATGTATCTCTCCATTTCTGAGGCTAAATAGCAACATCTTTCCATCAGGAGACCACTCGACACCAGTGAGTGCAATTCCCTTCAGTTCTTTCCCCCAGATACGATTGCCATCAACAGATCCAACAATTACAGCTCCTGTCATTTTGGAAAAAAGAACCATCAATCACAATGTCAGCCAAATAATTTTAAAACCAATACAGAGAAGAAAACTACAACTGAATAATTAATTTTCTCATTATACCTCTGTTATTTTATAACAAAAACAGCTATTTTTATTTCCCTTTCCAGGAATTAAATATACAGAATATAAATTTACTTCATAGTGAATTAAAATGTGAAGAGAGAACTCTTCACAAAAACTCTCAGGTTTTCCTACCATTCTTGTTGTAAAACCAGTTCTTGGGTATTTAGTTGCCTTTATAGCAGATTATTTTGGTAATATAGCTTGTCACCATTATCAGGTGCCACTGTGCTACAAAAATATCAAGAAAATACTCTGAAAAGAAAATTTGCTACTCACCACATAGCAAAGATGTTGAGTCACAGATAGGCACAACAAAAACACTGTCACAAATAAATAAATCTTTTGGCCATCAAGGCCTTCATCAACAATAGACATAGACACACACAACACACACACAAATGCAACTCACACACATGACCGAAGTCTCAGCCAAATGAAACCAGCAGCACCAATGCATTATGGGAGTGGCAACTAGGTGGGGGTAACGAGGAGGCTGGGCGGGGAGGGGGAGGGACAGTACAGTGGGGGTGGTGGACAGTGAAGTGCTGCAGGTTAGATAGAGGGCACAGGAGGCAGAAGCGGAAAAGGAGAGACGTAAAAACACTGAGTGTGGTGGTGGAATGACAGCTGTGTTGTGCTGGAATGGGAACAGGGAAGGGGCTGGAGGGGTGAGGACAGCGACTAACAAAGGTTGAGGCCACGAGGGTTATGGGAACATAAGATGTATTGCAGGGGAAGTTCCCACCTGCGCAGTTCAAAAAAGCTGGTGTTGGTGGGAAGGATCCATATGGCACAGGCTGTGAAGCAGCCATTGAAACGAAGAATGTCATGTTCAGCAGCGTGTTCAGCAACAGGGTGGTCCACTTGTTTCTTGGCCACAGTTTGTAGGTGGCCATTCATGCAGGCAGCCAGCTTGTTGTTTGCCATGCCCACACTGAATGCAGCACAGTGGTTGCAGCTTAGCTTGTAGATCACATGACTGATTTCACAGGTAGTCCTGCCTTTGACGGGATAGGTGATGTTTGTGACTGGGCCTACAGTAGGTGGTGGTCGGAGGATCTATAGGACAGATCTTGCATCTAGGTCTATTACAGGGGTATAAGCCATGAATAAGGGGTTGGGAGCAGGGGTTGTGTAAGGATGGACGAGTATATTGTGTAGGTTCGGTGGACGGTGGAATACCACTGTGGGAGGAGTGGGAAGGATACTGGGCAGGACATTTCTCATTTCAGGACACAATGAAACCCTGGCAGAGAATCCAAGTTAGTTGCTCCAGCCCTGGGTGGTACTAAGCTACGACAGGAAAGCTCCTTTGTGGCCAGACAGTGGGACTTTGGGAGGTGGTGGGAGACTGGAAAGATAGGGCACGGGAGATTTGTTTTTTTACAAGGTTGGGAGAATAATTATGGTCTGTGAAGGCTTCAGTGAGATCTTCAGCATATTTCAAGAGGGACCATTCGTGGCTGCAGATGTGAATAGCTGGCTAGTCTGTATAGAAGGGACTCCTTGGTATGGAACGGGTGGCACCTGTTGAAGTGGAGGTATTGCTGGTGGTTAGTAGGTTTGATATGAACGGAGCTACTGATGTAGCCATCTTTGAGGTGGAGGTCAACATCTAAGAAGATGACTTCTTCCATTGAGTAGGACCAGGTGAAACTAATGAGGGAGAAGTTGTTGAGGTTCTGGAGGAATATGGATAGGGTGTCCTCTCCATCAATCCAGTTCACAAAGAAGTTATCAATGAATCAGAACCAGGTGAGGGGTTTACGATACTGAGTTGTTTGGAAGGATTTCTCTAGATCGCCCATGAATAGGTTGGCATAGAATGGTGCCCTTAGCTGTACCCCAGATTTGTTTGTAGGAATGCTTTCAAAGAAGAAGTAATTGTGTGTGAGTATATAGTTGGTCGAGGTGACTAGGAAGGAGATTGTTGGTTTGGAATCCATCAGGTGTTGGGAAAGGTAGTATTCAATAGCAGTAAGACCATGGGCATTAGTAATGTTAGTGTAAATGGAGGTGGCATCAATAGCAATGAGCAGGGCACCAAGTAGTAAAGGGACAGCAACTGTGGAGAGTCGATGGAGGAAATGGTTGGTATCTTTTATATAGGAGGGTAGATTCCGGGTGATATGTTGAAGGTGTTTGTCTATGAGAGCAGAGATTCTCTCAGCGGGGGCACAGTACCCGGCCACAATGGGGCATCCTGGGTGGTTACGTTTATGGACTTTAGGAAGCATGTAGAAGGTAGGAGTGCAGGGAGTGATAGGTGTGAGCAGAGAGATGGACTCCAGGGAGAGGTTCTGGGATGGGCCTAAGCAACTGGAGATCCTGCTGTATTTCTGGAATGGGGTCACTGTGGCAAGGTTTGTAGGTAGAAGCATCTGACAGCCTGTGGTGTCCTTCTGCCACATAATCCTTGTGGTTCAAAACAACAATGGTGGAGCCTTTCTCCACAGGCAGGATTATAAGGTCGGGATCAGCTTTTAGATGCTGGACTGTGGCTCTTTCTGCAGATGTAAGGTTTATTTGCATGTTGAGGGATTTGGGAAATGATGATGAGGCAAGGTTCGAGGTTGATAAATGCTGGAAAGTTAACGTAGGGTGATTGAGGGACAGTGGGGGTGGATCATGGTTGGATGGAGGAGTGAACTGAGTTAGGCAGGGTTCAATACTGGTCTTTGGTTCAATCTGATTGGTAGGGTTAGTGGCCAAAAAGTGTTTCCACTGTAGGGATCGGGAAAAGGAGAGAGGATCTTTAACAAGTCCTGCATGATTGAATTTGGGAGAGGGGCAAAAGGTGAGGCCTTTGGAACGGACTAATACTTCTGTGGTGCCAAGGAAAGGTTCATGACTGCATTACGGGGCTGTTTTTGGTGTGGGGGGGGGGGGGGGGGGGGGGGGGGGGAGGCAGGGTAAGTGTAGTAGGTCTGCGAGTCAGGGTTTGTCAGTTGTGAGGGGATGTGAGGGAGGTTTGGAGGTTGTCCTAATCAACCCAGCAAGCCACCTTCCTAGATGTTGACCTCTACCTCACAGATGGCTACATCAGTACCTCTGTCCACATCAACCCTACTAACCATCAGCAAAACCTCCACTTCAACTGCTGCCACCCATTACATACCAAAATGGCCTTTCTATACAGCCAACCACCTGTGGCTGTCGCATCCGCTGTAAGGAGCCGTCTGTCTTGAAATATACCAAAGGTCTCACTGAAGCCTTCACAGACCATAATTATCCTCCCAACATTGCAAAAAAAAAAAAACAAAAAAAAAACTCCCGTGCCTCGTCTTTCTAGTCTCCCACCACCTCACAAAGTCCCACTGTCTGGCCACAAAGGAGCACTCCCCTCATAACTCGGTACCACCCAGGACTGGAGCAACTGAATTACATTCTCCGGCAGGGTTTCGACTACCTTTCGTCATGTCTTGAAATGAGAAATGTCCTGCCCACTATCCTTCCCACCCCTCCCAAAAAGGTATTCCATCGTCCATTGAACCTACACAATATACTCATCCATCCTCACATTGCTCCCATCCCCTTACCTCACGGTTCATGCCCCCGTAATGGTCCTAGACGTAAGACATGTCCGATACATCCTCCCACCACCAACTACTCCAGTCCAGTCACAAACATCACCTATTCCATCAAAGGCAGGGCTACCTTTGAAACCACTCATGTGATCTACAAGCTAAGCTGCAACCAATGTGCTGCATTCTACGTGGGCATGACAACCAACATGCTGTCTGTCCGCATGAATGGACACCGACAAACTGTGGCCTAGAAACAAGTGGACCACCCTGTTCCTGAACACGCTGCCGAACATGACATCATGTCAATTTCTGCTTCACAGCCTGTGCCATATGGATCCTTCCCACCAACACCAGCTTTTCTGAACGGCGCAGGAGGGAACTCTGCAATACGTCCTACTTTCCCATAACCCTCCTGGCCTCAACCTTCATTAGTCACTGTGTAAGCTCCCAAGCATTTCTGAGTTCATATTTTGCCTTTCTGTAAATGACATTTCCTGACAATTTAATTGATATGCACTCCTTTATTACTCATACTCAAAAATATGTAGTCCATATCACAAGTTAAATCTCATCATACCTCAAACTCATGTTGCATCTGAAGGTAGAGTTCTCCCATAGCTGTATTAGCCTCATGTATATGCTCAGTATATAGCATCTCAGTAGTGCTTGTTTGTTGTCTGCCTTATTATATTCACACATAATGCAATATATTTAATAATTACAAGCCATTCATGATATTCCACTGGGCAGTGAACAGTCTTGGTATGTTGGCTCAAAACACATTTCACCCCGTTTTTCTTCCAATATCATGTAGATGGCAGTGGACACTGCAACAGCATTAGGCAAATATGCAATGGCTTTGGGTTCCACTGCTCTTGCTTCCTTTGTTCATTATGACATGGCTCGGTAAACTGCACATTGCATCTAATGGTTGGTCTACCCGTTTTTTTGAGTCATCAATCTTCTGACAGCTTTGGTGAAACCCGCCATTAAGTCCTCTCCTGCGCTAACCTCTTCACCTCAGAGTGGCACTTGCAACCTACATCCTCAATTATTTGCTGGATGTATTTCACTTTTTGTCTTCCTCTACAGTTTTTGTCCTCTACAGCTCCCTCTAGTACCATTGAAGTCATTCCCTGATGTCTTAACAGATGTCCTATCATCCTGTTGCTTCTCCTTGTCAGTGTTTTCCACATATTCCTCTCTTCTCCAATTCTGTACAGAAACTCCTCGTTCCTTACTTTATCAATCTACTTAAATTTCAACATTCGTTGTAGCACCACATCTCAAATGCTTCGATTTTTCTTGTTTTCCCACAGTCCATGATAATCTAGCACACAATGCTGTGCTCCAAACGTACATTCTCAGAAATTACTTCCTAAGACTTATGTTAGATACTAGTAGACTTCTCTTGGCCAGGAATGCCCTTTTTACCAGTGCTAGTTGGCTTTTGATGTCCTCTTTACTCTGTCCGTCATTGGTTATTTTGCTGCCTAGGTAGCAGAATTCCTTAACTTCATCTACTTCATGACCATCAATCCTGATGTTCAGTTTCTTGCTGCTCT
This sequence comes from Schistocerca serialis cubense, assembly GCF_023864345.2. Classification (NCBI taxonomy): domain Eukaryota; kingdom Metazoa; phylum Arthropoda; class Insecta; order Orthoptera; family Acrididae; genus Schistocerca; species Schistocerca serialis. Next base: position 561,996,858 of record NC_064638.1, on the reverse strand, counting down.
CATTTCTACTACTTCTCATTACCATCATCTATCTTTGATTTACTCTCAATCCATACTCTGTACTCAATGACTGTTCATTGCGTTCAGCAGATCACATAATTTTTCTTCACTTTCACTCAAGACAGCAATGTCATCAGCAAATCGTATCATTGATATCCTTTCACATTGAATTTTAATTCCACTCCTGAACCTTTCTTTTATTTCCATCACTGCTTCTTCGATGTACAGATTGAACAGTAGGGGCAAAAGACTACATCTCTGTCTTACATCCTTTTTAATTCGAGCACTTCATTCTTGGTCATCCACTCTTACTATTCCCTCTTGGCTCTTGTACATATTGTACCAGGTGTACTGGTATGAAATGAGCGTTAAGATACAAATGTGTCGATAGGGAACATTTGTTGTGAATGAGCCTTAATTTTTTTTTTGTTTGGTTGGTATGACATCTGTCAAAGATATTTAGTATACATCAAGTCATGGAACAAACAACATTATATGTTTTCATCGTGTTAACAATGTCGAATTTTGTACCGGAAAATGATGATTTGCGGAAAGCATTAATTTTTTGTTTTCATTTGAAAAAAAAGTGCTGCAGAGTCGCATCAAATGCTTGTCGAGGCATATGGCGATCATGCTCTATGAGAAGCAACATGTAAAAGATGGTTTCAACAGTTCGGAAATAATGATTTTGATGTAAGAAATGAAGAATGTGGAAGATCACCAAAAAGGTTTGAAGACACCGAATTGCAAGCAATATTGGATGAAGATGATACTTCGAGTCAGAAGCAAATGGCAGCAATGCTAAATGTTGCACAACAAACAATTTCTGACCGTTTGAAAGCTACGGGAAAGATCCAAAAGTGTGGAAAATGGGTGCCACATGAATTGAATAAAAGACAGATGGAAAACCGAAAAATCATTTGTCAAATTTTGTTTCAAAGACATGAAAGAAAATCAGTTTTGCATCGAATTGTTACTGGCAATGAAAAATGGATTTATTTTAAGAATCCTAAATGGGAAAAATCAGGGGTTAATCCAGGACAACCATCATATCGACTGCAAAACCAGATCAATTCAGCAAGAAGACAATGCTCTGTGTTTGGTGGGATCAGAAAGGTGTGGTGTATCATGAGCTTCTAAAACCCAGTGAAACTGAATACTAATCGCTACAGACAACAAATGATCAATTTGAACTATGCATTGATCGAAAAAAGACCAGAATGGGCCAGAAGACATGGCAAAGTAATTTTTTTACACAATGCACCTGCACACAAAGCAAAACTGGTTCAGGATACAATCAAAACACCCGGCTGGGAGCTGCTATCCCACCCGCCATATTCACCAGACTTGGCCCCTTCCAACTACCATTTGTTTCCAACAATGGGACACACATTGGCTGAGGAACACTTCAATTCCTACGAAGAAGTCGAAAATTGGGTGTCTGATTGGTTTGCTCAAAAGATGAACATTTCTATTGGCGTGGTGTCCACAAATTGCCAGAAAGGCAGTCAAAATGTATAGAAAGCAATGGTCAGTACTTTGAATAAAATGTTTTTACTTTTCAATTCAATATTAGTGTTTCATTTTCACAAAAAAATAGTCATTTCATACCAGTACACCTGGTATATTATTCGTCTCTCCCTACAGCTTATCCCTATTTTTCTTAGGATTTCAAACACTTTGCACTATTTTACATTGTCGAACGCTTTTTCCAGGTCGACAAATCTTATGAACGTGTCTTGATTTTTCTTTAGTCTTGCTTCTGTTATCAACCACAATGTCAGAATTGCCTTTCTGGTGCCTTTACCTTTTCTAAATCCCAGCTGGTTGTCATCTAGTGCATCCTCAATTTTCTTTTCCAGTCTTATGTATATTATTCTTGTCAGCAACTTGGATGTATGAGCAGTCTTTGGAATTGTGTGGATGATATTTTTCCGAACGTCAGATGGTATGTCGCCAGACTCATACACTCTACACATAAATAGTCGTTTAGTTGCCACTCCCCCAATGATTTTAGAAATTCTGAGAGTGTTATCTATCCCTTCTGCCTTATTTGATTTTAAGTCCTCCAAAGCTCTCTTAAATTCTGATTCTAATACTGTATCCCCTATCTCTTCTAAACAGACTGCTGTTTCTTCTTCCATCACATCAGACAAATCTTCCCTCTCATAGAGGCCTTCAATGTACCCTTCCCATCTATCCACTCTCTCTTTTGCATTTAACGGTGGAATTCCTATTGCACTCTTAATGTTACCACATTTGCTTTTAATTTCACCGAAGGTCATTTTGACTTTCCTATAAGCTGAGTCAGTACTTACGATAATCATTTCTTTTTCGATTTCTTCACATTTTTCATGCAGCTGTTTTGTCTTAATTTTTCCTGCACTTCTCATTTATTTTGCTTTTCAGTGACTTGTATTTCTGTATTCCTGAATTTCCTTAACATTTTTGTACTTCCTTCTTTCATTGATCGACTGAAGTATTTCTTGTTACCGGTGGCTTCTTCACAGTTGCCTTCTTTGTACCTATATTTTTCTTTCCAATTTCTGTGATTGCCCATTGTAGAGATGTCCACTCCTCTTCAACTGTACTGCTTACTGACCTGTTCCTCATTATTGTACCTATAGCCTTAGAGAGCTTCAAGCATGTCCTGTCATTCCGTAGTACTTCTGTACCCCACTTCTTTGCAAATTGACTAACCTCTAAAACTTCAATCTACTGTTCATCACTACTAAATTGTGATACAAGTCTATATCTGTTCCTGGGTAAGCCTCAAAATACAGTATCAGATTTCGGAATCTCTGCCTGACCATGATGTAATCTGCCTGAAATCTTTCCGTATCACCCAGTCTTTTCCAAGTATTGTGATTCTTGAACAGAGTATTCGCTATTACTAGCTGAAATTTATTACAGAACTCAATTAATCTTTCTCCTCTCTCATTCCTTGTCTGAAGCCCATATTCTCCTGCAAACCTTTTCTTCTACTCCTTGCCCTACAACTGCTTTCCAGCCCCAAAAGACTATTATATTTTCATCTCCTTTCATATACTGTATTACCTTTTCAATATCCTCATATACTTTCTATATCTCCCCATCTTCAGTTTGCAACATCAGCATGTATACCTGTATTATCATTGTCAGTGTTGATTTGCTGTCGATTCTGATCAGAACAACCCTATCACCAAACTGTTCACAGTACCTCACTCTCTTCCCTACCTTCCTATGCATAACAAATCCTACTCCCGTTATCCAACCAGAAATCCTCATCTTCTTTCCATTTCACTTCACTGACATCTACTATATCTATATTGAGCCTTTGCATCTCCCTTTTAAGATTTTCTAGCTTCCCTATCATGTTCAAGCTTCTGATATTCCACGCCCCAGCTTGTAAAATGTTATCCTTTCGTTGATTATTGAATCTTTTTCTCATGGTCATGTCCTCTTTGACAGTCCCCTTCCAGACATCTGATCAGGGGACTATTTCAGGATCTTTTGCCAATGGAGAGATCATCATAACACTTTTTTAATTACAGGTCACATGTCCTGTGATCCACATTATGTCTCTTTAATGCAGTAGTTTCCACTGCCTTCTGCAGCCTCATGCCATTGATCATTGTTGATTCTTCCATCTTTATGGACAGTTTCCCACCCCAAGGATGAGAGAGTGCCCTGAACCTCTGTCTGCTCGTCCGCTCTCTTTGACAAGGTCGTTGGGACAATGAGGGTGGCTTCTTATGCCAGAAGTCTTCAGCTGTCAATGGTGGTTATTAGCCAAAATTTAAGTAGTGCTGGGTTTCAAACCCAGAAATGATGACTTTTGATTACTGATCAAAGATGCTACCCTAGACTATGGGTGCAGGGAGTTGGTCTACCTATTACCCTAGGCCAGTTGGCACACACACTATCAGGCCAAGTTACTTTGAAAGTGCAGAGTTGGGTCACCTCAGAAAGGTTCTAGGGGTATTAAGTGGTCCATCTATTACTCCTTAAAGTTTTCCTGAGGTGACTCAACTCTGTACAGTCAGTGTCTTGGCCTGATAGTGTGTGTGCCAACTGGTTTTCTTGCACTGCCCATCTGGCTGTGTTATGGCAGCTTGAAGCTTACAGACTGTGGTTAGCAGGAGTAGGCTATCAGCAGATGCCATGTTCAAGGGAACCATCTGCTTTCAACTTGTCTGGGACATCTAAAAATGGTAGCTGGTCCTCCCATCCAAGTCTCATAGTGAATTTTATGTTTGGATGCAGTAAATTAAGGTTGTCTACAAACACCTTCAATGTCTCTATAGCATGAGACAACATCAAAAATCTCTGACACAAATAGCAGAAGAATCAGCTAGGTTTCCATGAAGCCAACTTCACTACCATTTCTGCACAATGTTCCACTTACAAACTTTGCTACCACTAGCAACAGAAGGCTACTCATAGTGACATCTACAGCTCATAAACCTGTATATTAAACGAGAGGAATGTTGAAGTTGGAGCAGGATGTGACACAATTCAAAGAGACTCGTCATTTTGGAATCAAAGCTATCACCTATACAATAGAGTGTATCTTTATTGACGGTTGAATAATGATAAAAATTGACCATGATATCAGAGTCTTCAACATAAATACCACTGAGTTGCTGCTCAAAATCCAATGAGCTCAATACCATTCTAAAGTTTCCCAAAGAACAAACAAATCACAGTCTTCAATTCTGAAATATAAACAGCACTTAGCTGTTGATACATACCTTTGATCATTACCAAAGTGTCTCTTTAGCAAAGCTGAAACATGTGTTATGTTCTATGCAAGCATACCTTTTGCAGTACACATTTGAATAATAAGTGTTATTTGCTTTTTGAATTCTTAATTCAAATATCTTATTTGTCTTTCAGTTTTCATATGCCACCTCCTAAAGGATGTCGCTCATACTAGGATTTAAACTAGTGTTCAAAATTTAAGAATAATCAGCAAATGGGAACACTTTTTTCAAACAGGGTGTCAGAGGAGAATAGAAAAAGTTTACTCATAAGACATTTAGCATGGAACAGTGTCCAAAACATGTAATTAGAATACTTTTGATAAACTTCACTAGCTTTTGGATGAACACTCATCAAACTGCAGTCCTGGCACAATGTAACTGCACAGGTGTGTGCGCGTGGGTGTGTGTGCCAGACATGTTTAGCAGCCATCTGTCGTGTCTTGGTTGAAGAGTTGTACAGTTGACTACATTCGTAAAAAAGAGTTGTGTAGAGGTCTGAAAGGAAGGATTTTAGCAGTATCTGACAGCAGACTGCAGTCCATCTCCCCTAAGCATCTCACACTTGCTCTAAATTATCAAGCTCTGAAGACCTCAATGTCCTTGTGAGAAATTCATGCACCAGAAGCAGAATTAAAACATACTGTCATCAAAAAGAAAAAAGGAATCTCTATGCTCAAAATGTAAGTGTTGCACAAGTGTCATTTGTGTTTGTTTGTGTGTCTATCAACCTGCCAGCACTTTCGTTTGGTAAGTCACATCATCTTTGTTTTTAGATATATTTTTCCCACGTGGAATGTTTCCCTCTATTTTTTTTTATATATATATGAAAGCGCTGGCAGGTCGATAGACACACAAACAAACACAAACATACACACAAAATTCAAGCTTTCGCAACCAACGGTTGCTTCGTCAGGAAAGAGGGAAGGAGAGGGAAAGACGAAAGGATGTGAGTTTTAAGGGAGAGGGTAAGGAGTCATTCCAATCCCGGGAACGGAAAGACTTACCTTAGGGGGAAAAAAGGACGGGTATACACTCGCACACACACACATATCCATCCACAGTTCTAATAACTTTTGCTTTTTTTCCATTTCCGTTTTTCCCACATCACTGATCTTTTTTAGCCACTTCCCACAGGTTTCAATGTCATTATTTCTTCGTCAGACAATTATTAGCCTCATTTTCACAGTCTGCCACCACAAAACTACTCCTTTTAATACATTTACACGCAGTTTTTCTGAAATTTTCCCGAATTGCTCCACCCTTTAACGTGTTTTGGTGGCAACACAACCACCTAACCTTTGTGCACATCGTTGTCTACCAACCCAAGTTCACCACAGGATCAACATAGCCCAGTTATAACCAACACTTTTTCACCTTTTTCCACACCAGATCTCCAGTTGCCTTCTAGTTCACCTTTATCTCTCCCCATATGTTTTTATTTTCATTTTCATTTCAGCCTCATGTTACACTTTCCACCTTCTAATACCATGTCACCCTCACAACATCCCCACAATGATCCCATTAAGTTTTATTTACATTCCCTCCGCAAACTTGCCTTCGCCCTAGCCAGATTACCCTCCCATATTTTATTTTCTCAGGCTTGTCTGACATTTGGCATTACCCCCAAAGGCCTCACACTTAAAGTTCCCACCTCTGGCTTTAACCCTTCTTTCCATCAGTCCCTATACCAGTTCCAAACTGAACAATCCATTACCCTCACCCACCTAATCCTTCACCTACACATCAACTCAGCCAATGAACACACCCGTCAACTCCTATCCTTAATAAAAGTCCTCAATCTTTCCTCTCCCACATCCACACCAGCTGTTCAGAGCATCCTCCTACAGGCCAACCGCAAATTAGAACAGCATGCCACCCTCCACCTCAAAAAACTATCCAATCTCCTGGTCTCCCACCTCCGGAAAGGCAACTCACTCACCTTTCACAACCTTTCCAGCAAACCTCAACCTCCTCTCATTGCACACAGACCCAGTCTCTCCCATCTACTCAATCTCCCACTTCCAGCTCCACTCCCCCTAAAACCTCAAAATTCCAATCAACACAATCTGGAACCACAACACCCTAATTCAGTAATTAACCTTTCCTCCAAACCTCTCTCCCAATCCGAAACCTCTGTCCTATCCAAAGGCCTCACCTTCAGCCCCACTCCCAGATTCAACCAAACAGCCCTTGTCAAAGATTTACTGTCCTACACCCGTACTCTCTGCTGAAAATATCACTTTGCCACGAAGAAAAATGATCCTAATCCTACTCCTAATGATCCAACTCCCCAAGACACTATCCAAATTGAACCCTGCCTGGAACAGTTCCATCCTCTGTCACAGCGGGACCCACCTCCTCTTCCTCAAAATCACCCTCTCCAAACTTTCCAGGAATTTCTGACTTCCAGCCTTGCCTCTCAATCCTTCTTAAAAAACCTTAATCCTACTTCCAACATTACCACTGCTGAAGCCCAGGCTATCCATGATCTGAAGGCTGACCGATCCATCGCCATTCTTCCGGCGGACAAGGGTTCCACGACCGTGGTACTTGATCGTCGGGAGTATGTGGCTGAGGGACTGCGTCAGCTTTCAGACAACACTACATATAAAGTTTGCCAAGGTAATCCCATTCCTGATGTCCAGGCGGAGCTTCAAGGAATCCTCAGAACCTTAGGCCCCCTACAAAACCTTTCACCTGACTCCATCAACCTCCTGACCCCACCAACACCCCGCACCCCTACCTTCTACCTTCTTCCTAAAATTCACAAACCCAATCATCCTGGCCGTCCCATTGTAGCTGGTTACCAAGCCCCCACAGAACGTATCTCTGCCTACGTAGATCAACACCTTCAACCCATTACATGCAGTCTCCCATCCTTCATCAAGGACACCAACCACTTTCTCGAATGCCTGGAATCCTTACCCAGTCTGTTACCCCCGGAAACCATCCTTGTAACCATTGATGCCACTTCCTTGTACACAAATATTCTGCACGTCCAGGGCCTCGCTGCGATGGAGCACTTCCTTTCACGCCGATCACCTGCCACCCTACCTAAAACCTCTTTCCTCATTACCTTAGCCAGCTTCATCCTGACCCACAACTTCTTCACTTTCGAAGGCCAGACATACCAACAATTAAAGGTAACAGCCATGGGTACCAGGATGGCCCCCTCGTACGCCAACCTATTCATGGGTCGCTTAGAGGAAGCCTTCTTGGTTACCCAGGCCTGCCAACCCAAAGTTTGGTACAGATTTATTGATGACATCTTCATGATCTGGACTCACAGTGAAGAAGAACTCCAGAATTTCCTCTCCAACCTCAACTCCTTTGGTTCCATCAGATTCACCTGGTCCTACTCCAAATCCCATGCCACTTTCCTTGACGTTGACCTCCACCTGTCCAATGGCCAGCTTCACATGTCCGTCCACATCAAACCCACCAAGAAGCAACAGTACCTCCATTATGACAGCTGCCACCCATTCCACATCAAACGGTCCCTTCCCTACAGCCTAGGTCTTCGTGGCAAACGAATCTGCTCCAGTCAGGAATCCCTGAACCATTACACCAACAACTTGAAAACAGCTTTCGCATCCCGCAACTACCCTCCCGACCTGGTACAGAAGCAAATAACCAGAGCCACTTCCTCATTTCCTCAAACCCAGAACCGCCCACAGAAGAACCCCAAAAGTGCCCCACTTGTGACAAGATACTTTCCGGGACTGGATCAGACTCTGAATGTGGCTCTCCAGCAGGGATACGACTTCCTCAAATCCTGCCCCGAAATGAGATCCATCCTTTATGAAATCCTCCCCACTCCACCAAGAGTGTCTTTCTGCTGTCCACCTAACCTTTGTAACCTCTTAGTTCATCCCTATGAAATTCCCAAACCACCTTCCCTACCCTCTGGCTCCTACCCTTGTAACCACCCCCGGTGTAAAACCTGTCCCATGCATCCTCCCACCACCACCTACTCCAGTCCTGTAACCTGGAAGGTGTACACGATCAAAGGCAGAGCCACATGTGAAAGCACCCACGTGATTTACCAACTGACCTGCCTACACTGTGAAGCTTTCTATGTGGGAATGACCAGCAACAAACTGTCCATTCGCATGAATGGACACAGGCAGACAGTGTTTGTTGGTAATGAGGATCACCCTGTGGCTAAACATGCCCTGGTGCACGGCCAGCACATCTTGGCACAGTGTTACACCGTCCGGGTTATCTGGATACTTCCCACTAACACCAACCTGTCAGAACTCCGGAGATGGGAACTTGCCCTTCAGTATATCCTCTCTTCTTGTTATCCGCCAGGCCTCAATCTCCACTAATTTCAATTTGCCACCACTCATACCTCACCTGTCTTTCAACAACATCTTTGCCTCTGTACTTCCGCCTCAGCTGACATCTCTGCCCAAACTCTTTGCCTTTACAAATGTCTGCTTGTTGTGTCTGTGTATGTGCGGATGGATATGTGTGTGTGTGCGAGTGTATACCTGTCCTATTTTCCCCCTAAGGTAAGTCTTTTCGCTCCTGGGATTGGAATGACTCCTTACCCTCTCCCTTAAAACCCACATCCTTTCGTCTTTCCCTCTCCTTCCATCTTTCCTGATGAAGCAACCGTTGGTTGTGAAAGCTTGAATTTTGTGTGTATGTTTGTGTTTGTTTGTGTGTCTATTGACCTGCCAGCGCTTTCGTTTGGTAAGTCACATCTTCTTTGTTTTTAGATATATTTTTCCCACGTGGAATGTTTCCCTCTATTATATATATGCACAAAAATGATGGAAAACTAATGTGAGAACTGTAAAAAGCACTAGAAGACAAATTCACAGTTTTAAATGCATTCTGGACAAATGAACATTTTGTGATTGAAGGACAATTTGATTCAACACTACTGTGTGTTTGAATAATATTCCTCAGACTGTAGTGACATTCACTTTTTCTCCAAATGGATATGTGGTAAGATACATTGTGCAAATTGATGCAAGATTTATCTGTGAAGAGTACATTTCTCCATTCTTTCGTGGTCCAATTTTTATGCTTCTGACTCTACTATAAATGGCCTCCTCTATGCACTCTAATAAGTAAGACACACACTACTGAATGCCTGACATGCATACTCACTGCTCTGAATTTATGATACAAAGTTTGTTGGAAAAGTAATGAGCAACTCTCGAGGCATGTGTAAGCTTTGTGAATACATGTCTTGCTGATATTGGATATCATCATGCAATTACGGCCTCATCTTCATATTGAATCCTAATGTGGAGCTACACTCATGATACACATATATCACAACTGGTGACACTAAAGAATAGATCATTAGGTGCATAGGTAATTTTCCAACATGACAATCCTGCAAAAAATCTTTCAGAGGGCTAAAGAAATTAACTGTCCTTGAAACAATCATGCATGTAAACATAAATAATATGAATGTTCATACATTGCTGGAAAAAAATAGGTACAACTTTTTAGACGTTTGCAATTATATCAAGTTTTATTGTTGCAACAATGCATATGGAGTGCATGATTAATTTACAGAGCAACAGTACAACCAGTTTTGTGGTACCAGGTGGAACAACACATCACCTTCCTGTTGCAAGAACGGCAAAAGGACAGGTCTAACAACGTTCTGCATGCTCTGAGTGCTGAAACACCCACTTTAGTACACAGTGTAGCCTCCATGGGTGTCAATGCAGGTGCTGACTACGGCATCACGTCAATTGTACAGATGGCAAATACCATGCTTGGTTGACCTGTTAATGTAGTTGCATAAGAGTTATTTGTTGATGAGTCCCACAAGTCATTTCTTGTCCCATCATATCCCAAACATGCTCAATTAGAAATAAGTCCAGAGATTGTGCTGAAAAGGGAAGTTGGTGCATGTCTTGCAGAGCACAGTGACTTTCACGGACAGTCTGTGGATGAGCATTATCCAGTTGGAACATCCCATCACCTTCCTACTGCAAGAACAGCAAAAGGGAAGGCCTAACAACATTCTGCATACTCTGAGTGCTGGGTAGCATCCCCTAGAGGAACGTCAAAGGTGAAGGAGTTATAGCTTATCGACACCAGACCATAAAACCTGGGATGTGGCCTGTGGGTCTTGGGCAAATGCACTCTACGAGACAGCATTCACCAGGTCTATGTTGCATGTGCAAACAAAAATCACTTGTGTGCACACATAATCTGCTTTCATTGCTGAAGACCATAGTGCACCATTCCATCTTCCAAGTGATCCTCTGATGGCACCATTCAAGCCGTGCACATCAATGCTGTGGCATAAGTGGAAGATGGGCTAGAGGTGTGCATACCTGTAGTCTCACTGCTAATAGCTGGTTTGCTACACTTACTGATGACACAACTGCGCTCACAAGCCTTCTTATCTGTGATGTGGTAGCTGTAAGATCTGCCACTGCTGCTCTTATAATACAACGATCCTGGCGGATGTCTGTGCTACATTGACACCCAGGATCTCATCTATGGATGTGAGGATGTTCATGTGGCCACTAATACAAGCATTATTGCACAACTGACACAGCACATCCAACTAGTATGGCAATTCTCCCAAAGGACCATCACGCCACTGGGAAGTCCACAATTTGACCCTTGTCAAACTTACTCAGTTGCTTGTAGGAAGCGTCTCTCATGGCATGGTTGCCCTCTTGCTTCATACATTTGCACCACACTGTGGCTTCCAGCTGTTAGCATTCCCTATTAAAGGGTGGACACAGATGGCACTCTGGTAGCTATGCCACTATGCTATCTGTTGGGGGACGAAGCTGAAACCACTATGAATACATCTACTATCACACAGGTGAAAATTGACATCATCTTCCCACAGGTGAACTATTCTTCTATCTATCTATCTCCAGATGAGTGCATATTAATGATTAATCATAACCAGATGTACACAAACATGACAGTATCCACATCCTGCAAGAACTCACTTAATGAAAACTAATAAATCTGCAGAGATGGCAGTAGACCTTTTGTGTTGGCCATCATACTGGTGTGCGTGTGGAGGTGCTCCAACCCCATATATACCTTGTTCTGTATCTAGCACATTAAGTGAGTAATAATTCAGAATTATTTTCCTTTTATGATGAATGTCTATAAAAATAAGAAGTACTTACTCTCTATGCCACTGGAATAAGGTGCGTCCCTTTCTTCCATGCCTGAGAATTATTTATGAAATATATGAATTGTGATTGAAAGTGTGTTTATTTCACTGCATTATTTCCAATTTTAAGTAATGTGCTACTCAGAAATGGAGTCAAATTAAAGGGTGTACTTATTAAAAATGATGACTGTAGGTGTTTACTATGAGTTTGTGGTAATGTATTTAAACTAACATGTTACAATAGCCTGCTCCCTATCAAAAGTTTCTTAATAATTTTCAAGGAATTAAATATTTCTTCTAAGCATCTAGGGAAGTCACCCGAATGACACCAATTATGGTGTTATCTGGGACTGGAATATTCCAAAAAACAATTCTGCAGTTGTTATTTTGCACACTTTTCCTAAATAACACAAAAACCTGCAAAATTTTAGTTCTCATGGCATGGTACGTCTCTAAACTGACCCACTCATTTACATAAAAAAATGACAACTTTTAGAGCCTTGTGTGACACTGTGGGCTGTGAATGGATGAACTCAATTCAAAGGAGTGAAGTGTCGATTAACAAGTAATTTTAATCAGATTATACTAAATAGAAAACAAAAGGTGTTATGTGTGTATAACTTCAGGAATATTAGGTAGGAAGGAGAGCAAAATATTCGGAAGTAAACAGTATGGACTGCACGAAAATAGTACATGGTATACTTTTATCCACTGTTGTATAATAACTCATACTCTATTTAGGTGTTTCAACATCTACTCTGCATTATGGAGAGGAGGAGAATGTGGATTTGATGTTGCATCAGGATTTCGGTCAACAGAGATGAACTCTGCTGCAGCTGAATAAGGATGGGATGAAGAATCAGATATGATATTACTGTAACAACAATCATGAAATGCTGCTGAAATGATTTAAGAAAACCACAGAAATCCTAACTGAGTGCAAATAGTTAGGGAATTTAAATTTTTCCTTACTGAAACTGTACATTATGCAAATGAACATTTGCCACGTATGAGTGGGGGGGGGGGGGGGGGGGCGGGGTGCAGTAATGTATGGAACAAATATGTGGCCTGTCACTGGGTCTGCAAAATCCAAACTGTTACCCGCAAATTTAAAAATGTGAGGCAGTCAAATGATAACCTTCATTGTTTTTCAAGGACAACTGCATAAAAGATTAGGAGAAGTGTTATTAATTTTTACAGCCAAAAAATTAGCACACAATATTTCAAACCAGATGTAGTACAACATTATGCATTTGTAATCTTTTTTCTTCCCCATATTTTACAATCACTTTTCTTTTTTTGTTAGGGTTTAATAAAATGTTGTTAGCAGTAACATTAGAGGAAGGATTGTGGCCTAAACCAATGCACTGACCACGCTCAACAATTTCCATTTGGCTTTATTGTGATTCTTAATGTGTTACCAATTTCACAGCAATAATAATAATAGCTTTGCGAGATGAAATAGTGAAGGCAGCAGAGGATCAAGTAGGTAAAAAGACAAGGGCTAATAAAAAGAGACACTGAATTTAATTGATGAAAGGAGAAAATATAAAAAATGCAGTAAATAAATCAGGTTAAAGGGAATAGAAACGTCTAAAAAATGAGATTGACACGAAGTGCAAAATGGCTAAGTAGGAATGGCTAGAGAACAAATATAAGGAGTCAGAAGCAAATATTACTAGGGGAAAGATAGATGCCACCTACAGGAAAACTGAAAGAGACCTTTGGAGAAAAGTGAACCACCTGTGTAGATATCAAGAACTCTCTTGAAAAACAAGTTCTAAGCAAAGAAGGGAAAGCAGAAAGGTGGATGGAGTATATAGAATGTCCTAAGTCAAAACAAGGCCCCAGGAGTACACAACATTCTGTTAGAATTACTAATAGCCTTTCGAGTACCAGCCATGACAAAACTCTTCCATCTGGCAAACAAGATGTATGAGACAGGCAAAATACCCTCAGACTTCAAGAAGAACATAATAATTACAGTTCCAAAGAAAGCATTTGCTGACAGATGTGAAAATTACCAATCAGTTTAATAAGTCATTGTTGCAAAACGTTAACAGAAATTCTTTACAGAAGAATGGAAGGACTGGTGAAATCCAACTTTGGGGAAGATCATTTTGGATTCCGGAGAAATATAGGAACAAGCAAGGAAATACTGACTCTATGATTTCTCATAAAAGATAGGTTAAGGAAAGGCAAACCTATGTTAATAGCATTTGCAGACTTAAGAGAAAGCTTTTGACAGTGTTGACTGAAATATTTTCTTTCAAATTCCAAAAGTGGAAGGGGTAAAAAACAGGGAGCAAAAGGTTATTTACATTTTGTATAGATACCACATGGCAGTTATAGGAGTCGAGGGGCATGAAAGGGAAGCAGCGGCTGAGAAGGGAGTGAGACAGGACTGTACCTATCCCCGATGTTACTCAATCTGTATTTTAAGCAAGCAGTAAAGGAAACAAAAGAAAAATTTGGAGTAGGAATTAAAAGTCCAGAGAGAACAAATAAAATCTTTCAGGTTTGCCGATGACATTGTAATTCTGTCAGAGACAGCAAAAGAGTTGGAAGAGCAATTGAACAGATGGATATAAGAAAGGAGGATATAAGATGAATGTCAACAAAAGCAAAATGAGGATAATAGACTATAGTCAAATTAAATTAGGTGATGCTGAGGGAATTAGATTAGGAAATGAGACACTTAAAATAGTACATGAGTTTTGCTATTTGGCAGCAGAATAACTGATGATAACTCAAGTAGAGAGGATATAAAAGGTAGACTGGCAATGGCAAGAAAAGTGTTTCTGAAGAAGAGTATAGATTTAAGTATAGATTTAAGTATCAGGAAGACTTTTCTGAAAGTATTTGTATGGAGTGTAGCCACGCATGGAAGTGAAATGTGGACGACAAATAGTTTAAACAAGAAGAGAATAGAAGCTTTTGGAATGTGGTACTGCAGAAGAATTCTGAAGATTAGATGGGTAGATCATGTAACTAAAGAGGAGGTTGTGAATAGAAGTGGGGAGAAAAGAAATTTCTGGCACAACCTCACTAGAATAAGGGATTAGCTGGAAGGGCACATTCTGAGACATCAAGGGATCACCAATTTAATACTGGAGAGGAGTGTGTGTGTGTGTGTGTGTGTGTGTGTGTGTGTGTGTGTGTGTGTGTGTGTGTATGGAGGGAGGGGGGGGAGGCGGTAAAAATTGTAAAAAGATGCCAAGAGATGTATACAGTAAGCAGATTCAGAAGGATGTAGGTTACTGTAGTTACTCAGAGATGAAGAGTCTTGCACAGGATAGAGTAGCATGCAGAACTGTGTCGGAGCAATCAGACCAGAATAACAATAATAATTAACAGTTAAGTTCATCTGCTAAGTTTTGCCTTTTACCTTGGTCAACAACAACTCCAAAACTGTCAGTTTTTGAAAATAATAATTTATAATGGTCACAAGATTGACTGTTGTCTTCTTTCTGCTCTTATTACAATACAGTATAAATTATGGCGGGAGGAAGAAGCAAAAATCTTACCATCTTCATACACAATACAGATCTTCTGACCATCAGAATTCCATGCCATTCCTTTAACAACTGACTTATTCCTATTGTTTATCATTTCCTCATACCAGGCACCCTGGAAGTAAACAGTCAGTGAAGCACTTAGGAAACAGTTGATTAAAATGAACTCACACAAGAAAAATTTTAAGTCTGTAATTCTTACTTGCTACATTTATTATCATTATTATTATTTTTATTATTACTATTATTATTATTACTATTACTTATTTGGATGATTCTAGACCACTTAGAACCTAAGACTAAGGTACAATCTTTCTCTTTTTATCTTCCCAGAACTTCTTCACGCATTGGCCGATGGCCTGCCTCTGTTCATTTGCCATCACACTCCTAGGTTGTTGGTTTTATTGTTGGATAGAAAATTTTGCAGTATGGATTAGTAACCTGAAATTTTCCCTGTCCTGCATGGTGTCTTCTGTAATGTTAAGTTTTCTCAAATCCCTTCTTGTCTCTTACAGCAAGCCTGTGCTGTTTTTAATCTGGAAATGTAATTAAAAATTTTCTTCACTAGCCTACTATCATTCATTCTGTAAATATGACCATAAAACTTTAATCTCCTCTTCCTTATAGTGTCTGTGTTTCTATGTTTCTTTATCAACCTTCACTTCTCCTCGTCCAGTTGTTATCTTTGTTCTTTTGTGGTCCTAAAATATTTCTGAGTATTTTCTTTCTTTCTTTCCAGTTCTTGTTCACCTCTTTCATTCAGTGTTAGGCATTCAGATCTGTATAGTGCCTGTGATTTAATTACTGTTGCATATGTTTATTTTTCGCCTGGAACAAAATTGATCTTTCATTACATTGATTTTGGGTGAGTTTGTATGCTAATTCCATTTTCTTTTATCTTTCTTTACTTGTGGGGTTATCTAACCCATCTGATTGTATCCAACTTCCCAAATACTTAAACTCATCAAATCTTTTGACTTCTTAACATATTTGTAATTCGGTTTTAACTGCATTTTTGTAAAGTGTTTCCTTCATTATCTTTGCATCCCTTTTTTCCTTCAAAATTATTACAATATTGTCACCAAAAGTGAGACATTTCACCTTGAATTTTCCTCTTCCTTGTGCTAGATGGATCCTTTTTACCTTTAACCCACTTTCTCATGACCTTGTCTAAGACCAGACTGAAGAGAATTGGTGACCGACCATCGTCTTGCTGGGCTTCTGTGTTAATTTTGAGAGATTCAGGAACTTCTCCTAGAAATTTAACTTTTAAAGTTGCACCTGTGAATGTCTACTATACTAATGTTGCATAAACATAAAACAACAGTGAGACAAAGTGGGGTAGATCTCATTGATTTGTTAATAAGTAAGACAGACTCTCCAGCTGAAAAGAAAGGTAATTCCTTATTAGTGAACAACAAGAATGGTGAAACATTTGGAAACACAGCAATATGTTTGCACTACTAGTGATCAGAGAGACAAAGGTAAAGCTTAGTGTACTCCATCTCTGAATTCTCATCCTCATGTTAACCAAATGACTAGTAAGACGTTTTGTTTGATCAGCTGGATTAAACTCATACTTGAAAATCCCAATCTATGAATCAAATGACAATATGCTGATGTAGTAGTAAATATGATCTATACAACTGAAATGCTTAGCTCTAGAACACACTCCATAATGTAGTAATAAGCATATGATTCTTTATCTCTAGTATGACCCATATGTCAGGATAATTCTACATAAGTGATAAAAAAGATTTAATTTTCTATTTACTGTAGTCATCTGCTTACCCTAGCGTGTCTATTTAGAAGTTCACTACAGTAGGTATGGAAGACAGTAATTATAAAAACAGAAGCCCTTTTAAGTGATGGCTTATTGTCCACAGGAAAATATATTTTAAAAAAATAAACACAATGCAGAAATCAGCAAAATGATAACTAATATTAGATCCTGGTATTTAAGCACATATGAATGTAAATTCTTCTTAATGTCACAGTTTACAGAACTTGGTATGTACTTATAGTGGGCAAATAAATTTGGCACATGTGACTGCTATATTCAAAGACTTGGTGTACTCATCTTTTGATGCTGCTCTCTGACTGATTAGAGAATAATGTCTGGTCATCACAGTTGCACAGTGGATCGTTTGTAGGATATAAAGGATAAAGTGTACATTTAATACGCTTTTTGGGTAAAATGTACTAATACTGAAACTTCTTGAGAAAACAAACTTGTGTGCTGGACCAGAACTCAAACCACAACTTTATCCCTTCATGACTATATTCTTTTTCCTGTAGCTGACAGTCCAATATGATACACAATAAGGCCTCCGTAAAGTATGGAAAACAGCAAATAAGTAACAGAGGGTTGAATCTTAAGCAAAGTTGTGAAGCATGGCTGTATAGCTGCTATATCTGACAATGATGTTGATATGGAGAGGCAGACTAGCATGCTCAATACTGTGTCCCACTCTAGTTCCAACACAGCACTTGCCAAAGATACAACATGAGCAGGATGCCGCAAGACATAATGATAAGAAGGAAAACTTGCTGCCTCAACACCAGCAGCATGTCTATCACCCCATTTGTCTGCAAGATCTCAATGACAATCACTGTCTGAGCTCTGGCCTTAAATACACCCCTCAGAGTTCCTGTGTCAATGGAAGCTCTTCTCAGTTTACGGCCACCAATATCTTGTGACTTTGTATGACAACTTGTGTTTGGCATTGTATGAGAGCTTGGAAGAATATGGTATGAACTGCTCTGTGCAGCTGTGCTTGTGTGCTCAGTGTAAATTAATTTATTCCTGAGGACTTCACAGTTTATAACAATTGCTGATGAGAGTTTCAAACCTGAGTGCAGCTACCTTGGAGCAGCTGCTCCTCGAACTCCATCAGCAAAGAAGGGACTAGTTGGATGCCATGCAACAATAACTGTCTGCTCTGAAAGATGCTTTGCCAGTGACCCTGACATTTCCTTCGTTTAGTGAGGAATTTGTATCTTCAGCAATTGCACCAACATTTCAATGCTTTGAAGGGGAGGTGGTTCAATTCCTTCAAAAGTCATGTCCCTTAGAGAAACTTGAGAATTGCAATTTTATCGCACCTGTGAAGTATTGATGGAATATCATATCTAGAAAATCCATGTAGTTCCAGCGACACTAGCTTTGAAGCAGTGCCACAAGGAGTCCAATCAGTTGTACAAGGAGTGGGAGGCAGAATTGCAGGGTATAAACCATGGTTGCAAATTCACATGACAACAAGCTGCAAACAAATCTACACTGATTCTATGTTATGTGGTGGAACAATCAGATTAGCAACAGATAAAAAGGTGCAAACACCAACACTATGGATGAATGACACCTCCTCAACACCATCCTTTAAATAGCACTTAAGTTTGAAGATGTGCACGCTATAGAAAAGCTTTTTCTATAGGATTATGAAGTTCTGCCTCGAGTGTTGCATCACAGCAGACATATCACCAGTCAACACTGGTAGACGCAGAGATGTTGTGTAGGACTGCAGTGACTCATTCATCAAACAACCTCTCTGATCACAAGTTTTTCATGACAAGCAGAAAGTACAGTACACAAGGCAGTGTGGTCTCAGTGTCCTACAAGTTCTTCATCTTCTCTTCCTCCTCAGCATCCTCTCCTGCACACTGGAAGTGGCAGGGTTACCGTATGTCATGCCCCCTGTGTTTTATCAAACATCTGCAACAGCAGTGCACAAAATTCTAAATGCTGTGTGTTTTCAGGGGGGGGCATATCAGGTCATATTAGAAGTGTCTGAACAGCAAAGAAGACGAAGAAAAAGAGAGAGAGAACTTCAAGGTCTACTAGTTTGCAATACAGGGTCATCAGGCTAGGGTAATCTGCTCAAATTAATGAGTGAGCTGTCAAAAGGTCAGAGCAAAGTCACATTCCATGTGGACACATGTGTCTCAGTGTCACTGATCATCAATTGGTACAACTGGTTGCTCAGATCTCCTCCATAAGAAATAAATCCTAGAACTGCAACATCTTTGGCAGCCATAGCATCCTGGTTGTAGGCCTGTTTTGAATGCAAGCATCTTATAGTGGGGTTGTCAGAGATACATCTCTCTTGGTTATAAAGGATGGTGAAGTATAAAACTTTTCAGACTCCATCAATTCAAAGAATTCAGGTTTTTCTATACCGAAATACGTATGTGTATTTGCACCAAACATGCTTCATCAGGACCTGGCAAACCTCAGTGCTCATTCTGCAGATCTGTTCTCCCCAGGATCAGGGTGTGCAATGAACAAAGAAGAACATATTAACATGCCATCATAGATGGCACCACATTTCACGCATGCTTGCCTGATTCCATAAATGTTATGTGATTCCATCAAGACTGATAGGATCAAAATGTCATCATTCCCATCTCAGCTAGTGTATGGATCATAGTTAAGAAACCAAATTGTTCGTTCCAGTTGTGTTGGTATTTCAAAGCTAATAATTCCCAAATTGTTGCAGATGTATTCCCTATACCACGTCTGAAATATTTATTTTCCTGTCTTAACGAAAGTACATGTTTCTCCAAAATTGACCTTGTTAATGTGTACCTCCAGTAGCCTCTAGATGAGGATTCTCAGAAATATCTGGTCTTGAATTTGCTATTTGGCCTATATATATATACCTATGTCTATCTTTTGGCACTGTCTGCACACCATCAGTTTCTCAGAGTTTGCTAGAGCAGCTGATTAGCAGGGTACCACCCTGCATATGACACTGCAGGAGAAAATATGTGACAATGCAAGGACAAGTTAATGCAGTTATTTCAGATATTGCAGTAGACTGGATTGGACATGAATTTTAAAAAGTGTAAATTTTCTCAAAAATTCATTCAGTACTACGGATTTACAATGGAAAAGCATGGAATCCACCCCAACAAGTGACATATGCAAGCAAATGAGGAGATGCCATGACTCAAAAATCAAAAAGAAGTGCATGCTATTCTTGGGAAAGTTGATTATTGTAAGTAGTTCCTCTAGAATGTGCCTCAGATTGCCAAGCCACTGAACATTTGTGGAAGAAAGTGGTAGCTTTTATGTGGTCCCCACAATGTGAGGGGACTTTCCCATGCCTTAAAATGAAGCTCAACTATGCACCATTTCTCATTCCTTACTCTTCGGGGAAACTTCCAGTTCTAGCACTATGATGCACCTCAGCATGGTATGGGAGCAGTTTTCTTATATAAATAAAAGATAACGGTGGTTCAGAACAACCAATCAGATATATTTACAAGACTGCCCAAATCAACCATTACCAAATTGAA
Organism: Schistocerca serialis cubense; assembly: GCF_023864345.2. Taxonomy (NCBI): domain Eukaryota; kingdom Metazoa; phylum Arthropoda; class Insecta; order Orthoptera; family Acrididae; genus Schistocerca; species Schistocerca serialis. The sequence continues at coordinate 561,976,177 of NC_064638.1, read as the reverse complement.
AAGCAGGCAGTGGTGATTACTTATACCATTCAGAAGTTCCATAGGTACTTGTATGGAACAAAATTTCATCTAGTACCAGATCATAAGCCATTACTTGCACTGTTCAGACTTAGATCAGCCCTGTCGAACCGAACAATGTAAAAGCTTCAACACTGCACACTGCTCTTTAGTTCATACTCATTTTTTACACAAGCCCATGAGTAAACATCTAAACACAGGCTCACTATTGTACCCCCCCCCCCCCCTCCCCCCATGTGTCCAAGATTTCAATAAAGAAGATGATGTGTGTTTTCAGTTATACCAGGCTGTGTGTCATGACCTCACAGATCTTCCACTCTCCGTAGCAGCATGGTGCCAGAAACAGCATCTGACCCAACACCTCAAGACAGGGGTGCAATGTGGTTACCCTCAGTGTATGTCTTTTCCTATGACAATGGCAGTAAAGGGTCACTTTTTGTTGAAGCACAGATTATCTGTCACCATCCTCCTGGCAATACAGGATTTGATTGATTGATTGATTTTAACAGGACAGCTAAAACAGCTTAGGTCTGACCCGCCACTGCCCACACCGAAACTAGGTTTATTGTGTGGTATCACTCCCTGTATATCTAGTAAAGCCAACCAGTGCCCTTAAATAGTGCAAGGAGTCCCTCTACCAGTTTTCTGTTAGACACAATTTCTTCAGGTCCAGTTGTCCCGAAGATTCTGTATCTTTTACTCTCCAATGCCATGCATTCAAAGATTAGGTGTGATGCAGTTTCTTCACCCTCATCACAGATCCTACATTTAGGGTCCTCTTCCATTATACCCATTGTGTGTAGGTGTTTTTTTGAAGTTCCCATGGATGGTAATCAGTCCAGTCATGAGTTTGATCTCTTTCCTGTTCAACCCCAGGATTACAGAGCTTCTTTTAAAACATGGCTTGGGCATCATTACCTTACCATGTTTTTGTTTGTGGACCTTGGTCCAAGGCAATACAGGACACTCACCATGTGGCCATTCCCCCAGGTTCTGCATAGTGGACACTGAGGAATATGGTGAACAAAAGTGGTAACACAGTGTCATGTGTATCAGCCAGCTATTGACAAGGGCAATGAGCATGTCACCAAGGGGTGCCAACAGTGTTCGGACGAAAAGCAGATATTCTCTACCTGGCCAAAACCAACCAAACTGTCGAATGGTTACAAATCAATTTTGGCCTCTACAGTAGTTCTGTTTGGCTCATAGTAATGCCAGATTTCTAAAAATTCTTGTTTATCGGTAGAGTGACGTCAGCAACAGCATACTCTACAACCTGTGCACTATCACAGATTTTTGCAATTGAGGGCCTGGCCTTGAAACATAGTTACTGACAACAATCACCAATTCCACTCCATCAAGTTCTCAAAAATTTGCTCATGATATAGGATACAACACCTCCTCACTGTCCCGATTCATCCACAATGAAGTTCAGTTGTCTCGACCAGTCCTCTAATACGTTCTGTTCTACACTCTCATGGTATCTATTTCCTCAAAACTCACTTGATTAGGTCAGTTAAGTTTTATATTCCTTGTGATTTGTTGGTATCCTCGGTATCTCTATTGGAAAGTACTCACTGAAGTGTTTCTTATTCACTTTTTTGAAGCTCCTTTCAAATGGTATGTACTCTGGCTTCATCACAATGTTGACATTTTATGATTGGTCTATATTTGTTGTTAGAGACTAATTGGCTTGACTGTGTGTTTCTTACATTCGACTATGGCCCAAGAGAAGATAAAGCTGTTGTCACTATTTTATCCTCTTCTCCAATTGACAATTTTGAAAGAAAATGGTAGTTTGCTGCTGTGGATCAGCTGAAGGTCATGCAACTATGTCCATGCCTTGAGCACACTTAAAATATCCCAGAATAACGTTAGTATCACAGTACTATCTTCCCCCACAGCAGTGACAGACATGTTGACCAAGGTTTTATTTAGTGGTGACCTGAGCACCAAAACATATATTTTTAGGATTCCACAACTCAATCAGTGAAAATGGAACCCTTACAGGATCACTGTATTGTCCTTCTGTCTTTTTTTCTGTCTGTCGGTCTGTCTGTCAGTCTGTTGGTCTGTCCAGCTGTTAAAAACCCATTTTCTCAGGAATTACAACATGTAGGGTACTTCCCGTTGATCTAGAGTCATGAAATTTGGCAAGAAGCATGGTTTTGCAGCACAAGTAAAGGGGAAAAAAGCAGAAAACTGTTACTTTGCAATAGTAACACATGAAAAAAATTTCTTTTGTAATTTGTTATCCACCTTAAAAATTAAAACTTTCTCAAAAGTCTTGGGACTCCTGGGACCAATGTCTTGCCAGTATCAATGTCAATAACAGGCAAAAATGGTCCAAATTCTTGATAAATGGGATGGATAAACTATCTATATACACAATTAAGTTTGTATGGAACCCTCAGCGTACAAGTCCTGCTCGCAACTGGTCAATTTTTTTAAGTCAAAGCACAGTCTGTGAAGCAAATGAAACTTTGTTGATAGTGGAAAGGTGTCTTTATCATGTGCCAAGTACAGCATTCCTTTAGCTTCCATGGTGGATTGTGCTCACAGAATCAAAATTTAAAAGCTGTACACTGCTTTGAAAACCAAGCCAGTTTCTCAAACTTGAATAATTATCTATTATTAGTCATTTTAACATTGTTATAATGCATATTAAATTTTTGAACTGCCTATCCCACATTACTTGTAACCCACACAAATCATTATCTCATTTCTGTATATGATCTGCAGAAGAGAAAATGAATCATCCTCATCCTCACCCTCATTACAAAATGTATTCATGATTGTAAAAGGCAAAATGAACATCTTCCCTTAAATAAGACAGAGAATAAAAACTGTTTCTCACAAAGCAAAATATTACAATTAAATACAACCTCTATTTTGTAGTGAAATTTAGAAGAGAGTTCACATATTGGTGATTCCTAGTGTCATACACAACTTACTTTGTATAGTGTCCACACAATGATGAGTCCATATTGATCACTTGTTGTTAGCTTCTGATGAATCTCATTCCATGTAATAACTTGTATTTGTCCACTATGGCCTTCCAGAGTTTGATTCATAGACAAGTTAGAAGGTGCTGCTAGCCCTTTCAGTTTTCCATCCTTCCCTAAAAACATTATAAATGAATTCTCAAATAAAATGCTACTCATAAAAAGGTTCTTGTGTCACAGGAAAAGAAACAGGTTTGATATATTTCTCAAAAACTACTATTTACCTCTGTGTAACTAAGTAAGATGATTTTCTGGAGACTGGGTGAAACTTAACTGGTTTTGAGTGGAATTCTGTAATTTCTCTTAGAAAAATAACCAGATTTAAACCATAAACGAGACTAGAGCAACACACACACACACACACACACACACACACACACACACACACACAGGTAGATTTTCTTATCCTTTTAAAACGTGTACACAAGGATCAAGGTAAAAACTAAAACTTTTATTTCATTTCAGTAACATGGGTCTTTTTTACAATAAGGGCCAAAGTAAATTCAAATACATCCCAAAATATATGAAAATTTTGCTATACTACAGTGATAAGAAGTAGCACTTGTTAAATCACCAGTCGATCCTTTATTTCTTGATTACTAGAAAACTATCAGCTCCACAAATGTTTGTTTATTTTTGTACAAAAATTACATACACTGTTCATGGACAAGTCTATTATCACAGCAAGGTTGCAAAATAGAATACTGTAGCAAAATATAGAACAACCTGTAGGGACTGCCAGTAAACACTGAATAGAAATAAATGCCCCATACTGAACATAAAAAGACAGAGAGAGCCATTGCTGTTTAATCACACTATTGGTGATAAATCACTGAAGGCAGTAGCAACTGCAAAGTACTTAAGGGTAATAGTCCTGTGTGATCTAAAGTGGAATGACCACACAAAAGTAGTTGTAGGAAATCAGTTGCTTGGCTGAGACTCAATGGAAGAATCATATAAGGAAATGTGATTCAACCACAAAAGAAGTAGGTTACAAAACACTTCTTCAACTGAGTCTTGAGTACTACTCAGCAGTCTGATGGTGTTACCAGCTAGGACTAAAAGGAAGGAGAAACAAAATCCAAAGTGGGGTGGCATATTTCATCACTGGTTTCTTTAGTAAGGGCAAAAAGAGGCATTTTAAAATTCAAAGAGTGTACATTTCAACAAGAAGTAGATATGTTACTTTCTCCCACAGACACCTCACAAAATGAGCATGACAAGAAAAACTGGAAAAATTGGAGCTCATATGGAAGCTTAAAAACACTATGTATGATTGGAACAAAGAAAAGGGGGAAATTATAGTGGTACCAGAAGTGTCTTCTGCCCAACACTAGTAGTACCCTCCACACACATCATACGATGGCTTGCAGAGTTTAGTATCCAACACAGCTGGTAGGGAGAATACATCAGAGATACTCAGGCTCTAGATTACAGCCACAGTAAGCATACCAGATGGTGTGGCCCTCCAATGAGCACTTACCAATAAAAACCATGGGCTTGCTTCTAGATAGTCATTCTCTCACTAGTCTCTGCAGCCTTTAGTTATACGTCATTGAACAGCAGAGTCTTGACTGCCTGGTTTATGTTTGTGATTTGGATTAGTCCCTGGATTGTTGTATACACTTAACATGACTTTGCTACACTCTGGACTGGTTCTGGTTATCCATTCACATCATGAACTCTACTGACATTTACTTCTGGAACTGCATGTTCTACATCTGCATCTACAACTATACTCTGAAAACCATCATGAGATGCATGGCAGAGGGTATGTCCCACTGCATCAGTTATTAAGAGTTTCTTCCTGTTCCATTCACAAATGGAACATGGGAAGAATGATAATTTGAATGCCTCTGTGTATACAGTATTATTCCAATCTTATCTTCACGATCCCTGTGTGAACGATAGGTATGGAGTTGTTGTATATTCCTAGAGTAATCATTTAAAGCCAGTTCTTGAAACTTTGTTAATAGGCTTTCTCGGAATAGTTTAGGTCTACCTTCAAGAGTCCTCCAGTTCAGTTCCTTCAGTATCTCTGTTGTGAGCAATCTCCTCTGTAGATTAATTGCACTTCCCGAGTATTCTACCAATGAACCTACTTTACCCATGACTGAACCTATGTGATCATTCCATTTCTTATCCCTACAAAGTGTTACACTCCGGTATTAAAATGTGTTGGCCGATTCCAACAGTCACTCATTGATGTTATAGTCATACAATACTATGCTTTTTTTTTCATTTTGTGAAGTGCAAAATTTTATATTTCTGAACACTTAAAGCAAGTTGCCAATCTCTACACCAGTTTGAAGTCTTATCAAGATCTGACAGAATATTTATGCAGCTTCTTCCAGATAGTACTTCATCATAGGTAACTGTATCATCAGCAAAAAGGATGATTTTACTATTAATATTCTCTGCAAGGTCATTAATATGCAATAACAACTGCACAGGTCCCAACACACTTCTCTGGGGCACACCCAAAGTTACTTATACATCTGTCGATGACTTTTCATTCCAGATAACATGATGTGTCCTCCCTATCAGAAAGTCCTCAGTCCAGTCATAAATTTGACTTGATACTGCATACAACTGTACTTTTGACAATAAGTGCATGGGCAGTACTGTGTCAAATGCGTTTTGGGGAGGGGGGGGGGGGGGATGGGGGGGGGGGGGGGGGTTGGGGGGAACACTGCATCTACCTGGCTGCCTTGATCCAAAGTTTTCAGCACGTCACGTGAGAAAACTGTGAATTGGCTATCACATGACCAATGTTTTTGAAATACATGCTGGCTGGCATTAAGGAGGTTATTCTATTTGAGATTCCTCATTATGTTTGAGCTCAGAATATGTTCTGAGATTCTACGACAAATCTATCGAGCTATTTTAGCGTTTGTTTTTTCCTCCACAGTGTTCGAGAGTGGAACTGTAGAAAAATAGCTTGAAGATGGTTCGATGAACCCTCTGCCAGTCACTTATTCATGAATTGCAGAGTAATCTTGTAGATGCAGACACAGATGTTGGTGACACACTGATGTAGATTATGGACAGCAAACACACTTCATTTGTGCCACCACAGTGAACTGACAAGCCCCTTGACAGAATGACTGTTATGCCACCATGTGAAACGGTGTACCAATTTCAGTGAAGAAACAATAGATGGATACTATAGTGGAATGGTATTCCTCATGACAGTGCATTATCATTTCTTCTATTTGATATACACAATGATAACTTATCCATTGAACCTACAATTCAGCCTTTCATTTACGCAAACACCATAGAGATTGTTGTCCAAATATCTTATGAAGAGGATGAAAGTAATGTCGACACTGCTCTCAATACTTTGGATACATATCGTGAGTCTAAACAATTATGAGGAGTAGTAATAGTGTTTAATGTATCACCTCAATAAAACATGAAATAAATGATTAATTTTTTTAAATAATTTATTCTGTGGCACAATCACAACAAATTTGATACAAAATTACTGGCTTCATATATCACTGGTTGTCTGCATTAAGGTTTCTTCAGTGATGGGAGAGAACCATGGCATCTGTCTTATGATCTAAAAATGGTCATTGACAGCTGAAACCCATAATTTCGTACTGAAATTGTTGTCATTAGGGCAAACAAAAAATAAATAATAATAATAATGTTTGTTTGGATGACTATTAACATGCCACTAGAGGATCCAAAACAAAGTGAGACAGCCCATCTCCACTTTATCACTGGCCACTGCCATTCTGTTCTGGATTCTTTCCTGGTTTATTATGGTACTGTGGCATGAGGAATTCAGTGTGTACTGGGACTGTAAGTATGCCCTTGCAAACAAACAAAAAATTAATTATGTAACAACTCATACTACCAAATCCAGCCACACCTCAAACATGAGTATTTCATCTTAAAACACAGAAGGATATCAAAAGCTTAAAGTCAAGCATAATGGAATAGGACTGGAGCCATGCAACAATCCTCACAGTATGGAGTTATCATTGACAACCCCTATTTCACAGATATCACTGTCAGAACAGAAGAAAAAGTTGCCACACGTAACAACCTCCGAAAAATACTGGAAAGCAGGACATGGGAAACGCACCCTTACATGGTGGCCATTATTAGTCTGTTATTAAGCAACTAAGTGGCAGAATATGCATCCTGGTCTGGAGGTAGACATGGGCTTGAACTCCAGCTGATGTAATGTAAGAGGCTGCCTATGACCCACCCCATAAATAGCTTATTGATACCAGCCAAAATAACACCAACAATTATCTTTAGAGAGGTCACAGCAGATGTGGAATACACAAAGCATGCACCTTCTCAAATCATTTTCTCTACAGGAAACAAACTGCAATACTTAAATCTAAAAAGGAGCTTTACAAGTACCACCAGTGAAATCACCACCATCCTCAAAACAGCAAGGGAGTAAAAATGAGCTGTACACTTGGAAAACACCCAGGGATAGATCCCGCCTCAAGAAAGGCTACCAGGATGGGTGGAGGAGGTAAGCATGGAAATTTATCAACTGAATCCAAGTGAGAGTGCGGAGAATCAAACGCAATTATTAAAGTAGGGATTCCTTCCAGCTGACAACTACTACGTGTGTGACTGAAGCCAAATTCAAACTATGAGCTCAACTAATGACCTAATAGCTGGAAATGCAAATATGCATAATGTGGCCTGATACTGGGCTTACACTGTTTAATTTTCTGTGTCTTAGACATTTGTTTTAGTAACGGATCCATGACAAAATAATGAAGGAGATATATGGCCGAGCTGAAAAATATGTATAGTCTGCAAAATGCTGGATGGGACGCTGACGCAAAAGTCATTAACTGAATGCAAATGGAATTTATTTCCGATATTATGCATTTCAGTGCTTGCCATCAACATTTAAAATAAATAATATAACTACATATGAAATAAAAATGGGTTACAAAACCAATGTTGACATACAAATAAAGCCAATACAATCATAAGAAGAGATGCATGCTGGAACTTCAAGTAACCAGTGGACATAATAGTTCCATGTTTTAATGGTAACAAACAAGAGCAGATTGATGCAAGATTACTGACCATTTTACAAGCATACAAATTGTGAGCACCAGATGGCATAGCAAAAGTGGGCATGGCCCTCTACAGTGTCATCATACAGATTATGTATGATTTACAAACAGCATTAACTGAAGACAAACAAAGCAATTTACAATAAAAGTGAGAAAAGTTTACAGAAGATACACATAATTTAAAACTATTTTCACAGTACTCACAACATTCTCAGTGTGACTATTCACAAGGATACATGTGTTCAATGGCAGATGCACATACAAATGTGATGCTACACAGAGACACACACTGATGAGCCTAAACATTTTGTCAACCTACTTAACAGCTTGATGTCCATCTTTGGAATGAAATACATTACTAATGCTGCAATCAGGGATCCGACAGTTTGTTGGTACGTTTGTAGCAGTATATGGCATTAGATGTCTATGCACAGGTCATGTTACGCATGTAAATAACAGGTCACTGATTTTTGTGCATATGCATGTGTGTGTGTGTGTGTGTGTGTGTGTGTGTGTGTGTGTGTGTGGTAATGGCACCCAATAGTGAGCTAGATGGATTCCATAGGATTTAAATCAGGCGAATATGGTCACCAAGACATCAATGTGAGTTCACTATAATGCTCCCCAAACCACTGTAGCATGCTTCTGGCTCTGAGACATTGACAGTTACACTGCTGAAAAATGACACAGCTGTAGGGGAAGACATCAATAATAAAGGGATTCAGGTAGTTTGCAGCTGTCATTATGTCTTCAATTACTACCACAGGTCTCATGCATGTGCAGGAGAATGTCTCCCATAGGACAAAACTGCTCCCGCCAGCCTGTATCCATGGTGCGCAGCACGTTACAATCTGCCATTCAGCTCGAAGGTTGCATTCGGGGGGAAGACCAGCAACCGAGTGTAGCAAAAATGTGATTCACTCAATGAGCCAACATGTTTCCATTGACTGATGTTGAATCCCAATAGTCCAATGTCCACTGCAATTGTAACTGATGATGTGGCTGTGTCATCTTGTGAACACGAAGGCGTGGTCTTGCTGGGGAGATCCCTGCTGAACAATGTACGATGAATGATGTGTTTCAAAACACTTGTGCATGCACCAGCACTGTGCTCTTTCAGCAGAGATGCCACAGATCACCATTGATCCTACTTTACACAGTGCACAAGCCTCCGAATCCCACATTCTGTGAAGAGTCATGGACGTCCAACCATTTAGTGCCTAGTGATAGTTTCACTGTCCTACGTCTTTCTGTAGATGTTCAAAACAGTAGCACGTGAACATTTGATTAGCTTCAATGTTTTTGTGATACTCATTCATGGGCTCTGCATAATAATAATCTTCCCTTTGTCAGGGGCACTTATCTCAATAGATTTCCCCACTTTTGACTCATATCTTGGCTTGGGTGATCCCCCATCCATTCCACTTGCAAAGTTTTGTTACCATGTCATGTGCCTGCAACACCACCAGGTGGCACCAGCATCACAGTAGGCAGTGTTCATAATGTTTTGGCTGATCAGTGTAGTCTTAATTATTGGTATACATAAAAATAATATATAAATAAAATAACACCAATCACCATTAAAAAAATAAGTGTGGCTTACAGGTGATAAAAGCAAAATTAACCTACTCAGTACAGATCTCAACCTGTACTGAATGAAAAGTAGCATACATAAGCACTAATACAGCGACATGCACTACATTGCACGAATAGTTAACATAATTAAAAATTTAGTGCCAACATATTAGCACAGCATAACAAAATCAAACAAAAACATTTATAGAAATATGTACAGCTGAAATGAATGAGCACCATTGTGCTATTCAGCATTATAACAAGTGCAGACAATGTGTAATATTTAATTCATAACAGGCAAAACAATGTTTAAATGACCAGAGGGCACTGGTCGAGGCCAATAATGAAATAATAACCACCTAAACATCAAAGAACCATTTATGATTCGAATTGATCTGCTCATTCAGGACATTGTGAGAATTGTTCATAGAATGTGCGTAATTTAAAGTTCTTCAAGTATATTTAAACCTATCCCTTTTCACTCAAAGAGCAAGGTGAGCATCACACTTTCAGTTGGTCCTAGAGAATGATCCTTGCTAGCTAAATGACTTCCAAGGCCGACAGCATCCTTATAATTATGCTCTCTAAATCTAGTCATAAAGTCATGACCACATATATGCAATAACATGGTCATCATGTAATTTTGTAAATGCCTGAGTTTCAAAATTTTTCTACAGTTAGCTCTATGAAGTGCACAAGGCGGAACTGAGTTTATTCTGTGTACAAGCCAAACTGTACTATAGCTCTTCTAAAAGCGTTAGTGATTCATTTACAAAACTAACCTGAATGTGAAATGCAAGCACACTTAATGTGGTCATCAACTGAAACAAGACTGTAAGCCTGCTTAACAAAAGTAGCTTTGCCTATGTTATAAATAAACTCTTCTGTATACCAACTGTCATATCTATTTGCACAATAACATCAGTATCCCTATCAATGTTCAGTTTTGCAAGCCTATAAAACATTACATGAAAAAAATGCTCATTTGTGTGTGCAGGGGTGGCATGAATCAGAACCAATAATTATATTTGTATTGGTATGATACTAAATATATCTAAACCAAAACCTGTACCTTCCCTTTTAACCTTCAGGTCAAGATAGTAGTAATATCCATTACTATCTGTTTCCTCAGTGAATTGTATATTTGCTAGCAACTGGCTGAGTTCATTACCTTGATTCATTACACCACGCCATCACCATGAAATAGGACAAGTACATCATCAACATATCTGCGATGGATAAGAATGTTATCAGTAATGGATTTGTTATTATTAAAAAAAAAAAAATTCTGTAAATCATTTATGAAAATGTCAGCTAAAATGCCTGACAGACTGCAGCCCATTGCAAGGCAATCTTTCAGAAAATATGCTTTACTGTTAAAAGTGAAACAGTTAAAAGAAAAATGTATTAGTTCTAGTAGCTCAGGTATTTCTCTAACACTCATCCTCCTGTGCATTAGAAGGTTCATACATACAGTTTTCAGTGTCTCACTGATTGGAATATTTGTGTGAAGTTTGGTGATATCTAAAGGTGCAATAATTGCCATTTGAGGGATAGGTGTGTCCCTGTGAAACATTACCATTTCATAGCTATTTTTTTACAGTCCAAGTTTCAGTAAAAGTAAACGCAACTTTCAACTTTACATAGCAGAAAATTAAGACAGTAGTTAGGCCCCTAACAACCATTCACAATCCGATGACTAGGGCAATTCATTTTACGTTACTAAATCTGCGAATGGCGCAAGAGAAATTTAGGATTCACTGGGATCTCTCTCCTTTTAGCATAATCTGAAGTGAAAGAAAATTAGAATTTTTATGAGCTTTTTCATATCCCTGAAATATTATTGAAGTAGGCATTTATTGACTTCAAAAGTGTTGTTAGTTTGAAAACATTTTACACTTTTCAAAACGTAATCTGAATATGAGACGAGGACTATAGACTTACCCTTGTTACCTATCGTGCCTACGACATTATTTTCACGTAATCTATGATTCAGTTTATTCACTGCTGGTGAAAAGGAATTGGACAGAATGGCCCAAATGTGAAGCTTTATGAAAATAGACTGTGATTTTGGCTTGCAAGGGCTGAGAATTTTTGCAGATATCATAGGCACTTTTCACCACAGCTACTGTCCTTTCAATAACTTGTGCATCCACCTTCGCAGGAAGATTGTAATTTAACACTTTATTCAAGAGATTCTCTTCTTCAGTTGAAATCTCTAACTTCGACAAGCAATAGGATGTTTGTATTTGGAGGTAGTGTTGTCTGAGTTAAACAGACCAAGCTGTGTAGTAAGTGCATGCAATTTACGGGATTGTCTTCTACTTATGTCACATCTATCCCAACATAAAGTACCTGTAATGTCCACCAAATGCTTGGCCCTATTTTTATTTCCCTTTTCATAAACATACGTTCATAGTGGGGATTAATGAAGTTTGATGGCAAGAAGAACAAAACTTCTGGTCAGGTGAATACAGGGTTATAAATACAAAATAAAAGGTTTAATAATGAATAAAAAATAAGTATGCAGATAAGCTACTATGAATAGCATAGTGAATGCATTATTGTAGCCAAGATAGACACGAAGCCCACACCTACCACAGTAGTACAAGTTTATATGCCAACTAGTTCCGTAGATGATGAAAAGATTGAAGAAATGTATGATGCGACAAAATAAATTATTCAGATAGTTAAGGGAGATGAATATTTAATAGTCATGGGGGACTAGAATTTGATAGTAGGAAAAGGAAGAGAAGGAAAAGTAGTAGGTGAATGTGGACTGGGGGAAGGAATGAAAGAGGAAGCTGACTGGTAGAATTTTATATAGAATATAACTTAATCATAACTGACACTTGGTTTAAGAATCATGAAAAAAGGTTGTATATAAGTGGAAGAGATCGGGAGACACTGGAAGGATTCAGATTCATTATATAATGGTAAGACAGAGATTTAGGAACCAGGTTTTAATTTGTAAGACATTTCCAGGGGCAGATGTGGATTCACATAGGTGTTGGCAGCCCTGCACAAGACCTCATGTATGGAGACAGAGCTCTCATGAAAGATAAGTAATTTAGGTTGTAATTGATTGTAGTTGAACACTTTTAACTAATTAAATACATTCTTTAGTGTACTCTTCAAGCTCCCCATTAAAAGTTTTTCTTTTATTTGCGTAGTGTTCCAGTAATCACGAAAAGTTCATTTGTTTACTTACTGCTGCTTAGGTCTAATTTTTCAGGTGTGCATGTTTAGCGTTATACCACAACTGTAAGTGCATTTGCTATAGTTTAACTGATTAAATAAGTTCATTAGGGTGCTTTTCAAGCACACCATTAAAGGTTTTTCTTTTATTTGCGCATTGTTCCAGTAATCGCAAAAAGTTCGTTTTGCTACAGTTTCGCGGCTTTGCATTACTTTTCGAGTGTGCATACTTAGCGTTATACTGCAATCTTAAGTGCATTTGCTATAGATTAACTGATTAAATACGTTCATTAGTGTGCTCTTCAAGCTTGCCATTAGAAGTTTTTCTTTTATTTGTGTATTCTTCCAGTAATCGCAAAAAGTTTGTTTTGGTTTCATTCGGCTGTTTAGGCCTAATTTTTTAACATGCATATTTAGCGTTATACCACAAATTTAAGTGCATTTGCTGTACTTTACTTACATATTAGTTTTCAAAACATATTTAGTGTCCTTCTATATCTGTATTTCATATATTATCGTTATCACTAAGTAAATCTCTTAACTAATTTCCAAACTACCATGGATACTAAGTGTGTGAGCTGCAGTAGGAAAGTTAGTTTAGGGGTTTTGTGCAGCTGTTGTGACAGGTGGTTTCATTGGGGAAATTGTAGCAGCGTGGGAATTGGGGAAGCAAATGATTTTGCAGGAAAAATTAGGTGACAAGTACCAGGTCACAAACTTTTTCAAGCCAAGTGCATGTCTTAGCCAGGTGGTAGAGGATATAGGTTCCTTGTGCAAGGGTTTCTCAAAGCAGGATCAAGTGATGATAGTGGGTGGAATGGGAAACAGTATTGATAGGGATCAGGGCTACTGTATTGAGCGTGACCTGGTGAAAATAGCCTCTGCAACGACCCATATCAATGTTGGGCTGGTGCCTGCTTTCGTGCGGCGTGATCAGCCCCAGTTGAACCGTTCTGTCAGAAGGGTAAATATGGAGTAGGATCAGTTGTGTAGGGCGACCACTCTGTCAGACAATGGATTGGTTCCTGTCGAGGCTACTGATAGGGGGGATTTCACAGGCATGGCCTACACCTCAATAGGAAAGGGAAGAGTAAACTGGCAGGGTTATTAGTGAAATCCATAAGGGGGGACACTAGTACTCACGGATGTACCTCTTTTTTGGACTAATATCAGTGTCCAATGAGAAGTTCAGGCAGGGAGGTGCTAAAGAGATCCAAAACTCGCAAGATTCTCACAACAGTAAAGTAAATAATAATGTTACCATATTTAACCAACATATTGGTGGATTACAGAAAAAAGTAGATTCTCACAAAAGTAAAAAAAAGTTACCATTTTTCACCAAAATATTCCAGGATTGAAGAATAAAGTAGATGAGCTCCTGATTTGTTTAGATGACACTGAATCTGATAATGTAATAGATATACTATGCCTGTCTGAGCATCACATTGTGTCTGATATGGAAAAGATAAATATCAGTGGTTATAAACTAGCTGCACATATGAGTAGAGAGAATAAGATGAGAGGAGGAGTTGCCATATATGTCAAAAGTTATCACTGTGTAAAAAGCTTAGATACAAAAAAGTTTTGTCTAGAGCAACATATAGAAGCATGTGTCTGTCAACTTAAACTTAAGGAGGGCTCTTTTATAATTGTAACAGTATATAGGTCCCCTTCAGGAAACTTTCATTTATTCCTGGAAAACCTGGATGCCTTGTTGTGCTATCTGTCAGATAGGGGAAAGCAAATTATTATTTGTGGGGACTTCAATGTTGATTCACTGAAAGAGTGTAATAGGAAGAATGACCTGGAAGTCTTGCTTGGTTCATTCAGTATGACATCTGTCATTAATTTTCCTACTCGGGTAGTAAAGGACAGCACCACATTGATAGATAACACTTTTATAGACCAAGATAAGTTTAAAAACATAAATTCTTGTCCTGTTGAGAATGGCCTTTCTGATCATGGTGCTCAGCTAGTTACAGTATATGACATAGCTCCATTCAGTAATTCAAAACTAACCTCCAAAGTTGTGCGTTCAATTAATGACTCTACAATTAGAAATTTCAGGGAAAATCTTCAGCAGTTAGACTGCGATGAGGTGTACAAGGAACCCAATGCTAATTTAAAATATAACTTATTTCATGATACACTTTTAAGAGAATTTGAAAACTGTTTCCCCAAGAAAGTAGTTAAATCTAATTATAAGAAAACATGCAAAAAACTTTGGCTTACTAAAGGTATAAAAATAATTTGTAACCACAAAAGGGAACTGAATCTAACAAGAAGAAAGAGTAATGACCCAGAAACAGCCAAATATTATAAAAACTACTGTGCTACATTAAGAAAGGTTATTAAAAAGTCCAGAAGTATGTGCATCATGTCTGAGATTAATACCTCTGATAACAAAATCAAAACAATTTGGAATATTATTACAAGGGAGACAGGGCAACCAAGAGTACAGGATGACGGCATTACCATCAAAGCGAATGGAAACTGGACAAACAACAAGCCGGAAGTCGAAAACATTTTGAATAATCATTTTTTAAATGTTGTAGAGAAAATAGGATCTAAATGTTCATTAGAAGAAGCAAGGCAATTAATGGAAGAGGCCTTACCCACACAATTTGATACAATTGAAATTCCACCCACCTCTCTTTCTGAAATTAGGAAAATAATGAACTCTCTCAAGAATAAAAGCTCACATGGAATTGATGACATTTCCATCAGGATAATAAAAGCTTGTTCCCAAGAGATAAGTGAGATTCTTAGCCACATATATAATAGCTCTCTGAATCAGGGTATTTTCCCAGATAGACTGAAGTATGCCATTGTTAAATCACTGCATAAAAAAGGGGATATGTCTGATGTCAACAATTACCGCTCAATCTCTCTTCTGACTGCCTTATCCAAAATTCTTGAAAAAGTAATATAATGTACAGTAGCTTCATATCTTTGTAAAAATAAAGTTTTAACAAAATGTCAGTTTGGTTTCCAGAAAGGTTTTTCAACAGAAAATTCTATATATACTTTCACTAATGAAATATTAAATGCTCTGAGTAACCGGAAGTCACCTGTTGGGATTTTTTGTGATCTCTCATAGGCTTTTGATTGTGAAAATCATGGACTACTTCTAGATAAGCTCAAGTACTGTGGTATGAATGGGACAGTGCTCAAATGGTTTAAATCATACCTAACTGGAAGAGTGCAGAAAGTTGAAATAAGCAGTTCACATAATATGCAAAAAACTGGTGATTTCTCAAACTGGGGAACAATCAAGAATTGGGTGTCGCAAGGTTCGGTCTTGGGTCCTCTGCTGTTCTTAATATACCGGGTGATCAAAAAGTCAGTATAAATTTGAAAACTGAATAAATCACGGAATAATGTAGATAGAGAGGTACAAATTGACACACATGCTTGGAATGACATGGGGTTTTATTAGAGCCAAAAAAATACAAACGTTCAAAAAATGTCCGACAGATGGTGCTTCATCTGGTCATAATAGCAATAATTAGCATAACAAAGTAAGACAAAGCAAAGATGATGTTCTTTACAGGAAATGCTCAATATGTCCACCATCATTCCTCAACAATAGCTGTAGTCGAGGAATAATGTTGTGAACAGCACTGTAAAGCATGTCCGGGGTTATGGTGAAGCATTGGCATTGGATATTGTCTTTCAGTATCCCTAGAGATGTCGGTCGACCACGATACACTTGCGACCTCAGGTAACCCAAAAGCCAATAATCGCATGGACTGAGGTCTGGGGACCTGGGAGGCCAAGCATGACGAAAGTGGCGGCTGAGCACACGATCATCACCAAATGACGCGCGCAAGAGATCTTTCATGCATCTAGCAATATGGGGTGGAGTGCCATCCTGCATAAACATCGTACGTTCCAGCAGGTGTTTATCAGCCAGGCTGGCGTTGATGCGATTCTGTAACATATCGGCATACCTCTCACCCATCACGGTAGCAGTTACAAAACCAGAAGCACACATTTGCTTGAAGAAAAAAGGCCCGATAACGGTAGATGTGGTAAATCCAACCCATACCGTGACTTTCTCGTCATGCAATGGAGTTTCCACGACAGTTCAAGGATTTTCGGTAGCCCAAATTCTGCAGTTGTGGGCATTGACAGATGCTCGGAACGTGAAATGAGCTTCGTCAATCCACAACACGTTACTCAATCAATCGTCATCTTCCGCCGTCTTTTGAAACACCCACACCGCAAATGCCCTCCGTTTCACTAAATCGCCAGGTAACAGTTCATGATGCCGATGAATTTTGTACGGGTAGCACCGGAGGGTATGCCTAAGTGCCAACCAAACAGTAGTGTATGGAATGCCGGTGCAACGTGTGACTGCACAAGCGCTGACTTCCCCGTGCATAGACAAACCCGCTACAGTCTCCATTTCTTCCTGAACTGTCTCAGCAGCATTACACCTTGTGCTCGGTCAGCCACTACAGGGTCTATTGTCTAAACAACCCGTGGCTTAGAACTTCGAAATCATTCTCGCCACAGCTGCATTTGTCAACGGATCTTTACCCATTCGAATCCCCTTCCTACGGTGATAGGATCGTAATGCTGAACTAGCACATTCCCCATTCTGTCAATTTTTACCTCTCTATCTACATTATTCTGTGGTTTATTAAGTTTTCAAATTTTTACTGACTTTTTGATCACGTGGTATATTAATGACTTGCCATTCTATATTCACGAAGATGCAAAGCTGGTACTTTTTGCCAATGATACAAGTATAACTATCACACCCAACAGACAAGAATTAACTGATGAAATTGTAAACGATGTTTTTCAGAAAATCATTAAGTGGTTCTCTGCAAATGGGCTCTCATTAAACTTTGACAAAACACAGTATATACAGTTCCACAGACACCATTAATAAATATAGACTTCGATCAGAAATCAGTAGCTAAGGTAGAATAATCAAAATTTCTACGTGTATGCATTGATGAGGGGTTGAACTGGAAAAAACACACTGAAGATCTGCAGAAATGTTTGAGTTCAGCAACTATGCTATTAGAGTCATTGCAAATTTTGGCAATATACATCTCAGTGAATTAGCTTACCACACCTATTTTCATTCTCTGCTTTCATATGGCATCATATTCTGGGGTAACTCATCATTGAGTAAAAGAGAAAAGAGTGTTCATTACACAAAATCATGTAATCAGAATAATTGCTGGAGCTCATCCAAGATCACCCTGCATACACTTATTTAAAGAGCTACAGACCTTCACTGTAGACTCACAATATATATATTCACTTATGAAATTTGTTATTAACAAGCCGAACAAATTCAAAAGTAATAGCAGTGTACACAAGCAGAAAGGACAATCTTCACTACTCAAGGCTAAATCTAACTTTGCTCAGAAGGGGGTAAATTATGCTGCCACAAAAGTCTTTGGTCACTTACCTAATAGCATCAAAAGTCTGACACATAGCCAGATACCATTTAAAAGGAAATTAAAAAGAATTTCTGAATGGCAACTCCTTCTACTCATTAGATGAGTTTTTTGGATATAGTAAGTGGGTAATTTCCCCACCCCCACCCCAAAAAAATAAAGTAAAATAAAATAAATAAAAAATATTAGGTGTCATGTAATATTCTGTGTAATGTAATATCTTGTACGGACATCTTTTATTAACCTGACATGTTCCACATCATTACGAAGTGTCGTATTCGTTATCTATGGAACAAGTACTAATCTAATCTAATCAACTCTGACCACAATTAATTGGTAATGAACTGTAGATTAAAATTGAAGAAACTGCAAAAAGGTTGGAATTTAAGGAGATGGGACCTGGACAAACTGAAAGAACCAGAGGTTGTAGAGTGTTTCAGAGAGAGTATTAGGGAACGGTTCACAAGCACAGGGGAAAGAAATACAGAAGAAGAAGAAGAAGAAGAAGAATGAGTAGCCTTGATAGATGAAATAGTGAAGGCAGCAAAGGATCAAGTAGATAAAAAGATGAGGGCTAGTAGAAATCCTTGGGTAACAGAGGAGATAATGAATTTAATTGATGAAAGGAGAAAATATAAGCAGTAAATGAAGCAGGTGAAAAGGAATACAAACGTCTCAAAAATGAGATCGACAGGAAATGCAAAATGGCAATGCAGGGATGGCTACATGACAAATGTAAGGATCTAGAAGCATGTATCGCTAGGAAAGGAAAATTAAATAGAGTTGGAGTAGAGAGGATATAAAATGTAGACTGACTATGGCAGAGGAAGTGTTTGTGAGGAAGAGAATTAGTTAACACTGAATTAAGTGTCAGTAAGTCTTTTCTGAAAGTATGAAGTGCAAACATGTATGGTAGTGAAAATGGACGATAAACAGGATAGCCAAGGAGAGAATAGAAGCTTTCAAAATGTGGTGCTGCAGAAGAATGCTGAAGATCAGATGGGTAGATCACGTAACTAACGAGGAGGCATTGAATATATTTGGGGGGGAAGAGGAATTTGTGGCACAACTTGGCTAGAAGAAGGGATCAGTTGGTAGAGCACGTTCTGGGGCATCAAGAGATAACCAATTTATTACTGGAGGGAAGCATGGAGGTTAAAAATCGTAGAGGGAGACCAAGAGATGAATACACTAAGAAGATTCAGAAGGATGTTGGTTGCAGTAGTTATCCAGAGATGAAGAGGCTTGCACAGGATAGAGTAGCAGAGAGCTGCATCAAACCAGTCTCTGGACCAAAGACCAAACAACAACAACAACAACAACGTTCATAGTTTTCTTTGATAATCGTGCATTCAAACCTTTAACCTAGCATATTTATGAATCACATCACTCAAACACTTCTTACTGAAAAGAATTTTCATTTGATTAATCATTAATTTCCTTTTAAAAATGTAAAGCAGTTTGGCCTCCTGAATAGCCCAGCAAGTGATAAAATGATGTAGCCATGATATAAAGTTACGAAGCACCCAGTTTTATTTCATATGAAGTAATGTGATTTACTTTATTTAACACATATCTGATGATGGCAAATGTCAAAATTCATAATATTGGGGATTAATAAAATCATTTTGCCTCCAGTCAATGATTTTTCCCTGAGTGATCCACCCAGCATTTTGCAGATTACATGTATTTGTTTTAGTGTCTTTGTCAACTTAATGTTTTATAATTGTTTATATCTTGTTTGCCCAACTGTATTATTGTACTTCTGTGTGTTGTCAACACAAAATAAAATACCTATGGGGAGTAGTCAACTACACATTCTGATCACTTTTGCTATGCATTTAGAGGATAATGCTGGGTGGTTCATACAAACATGATGTCATGATTCCTTTCTCAAAGCTCTCACAGGATCTCATTATCCAGCACAGTGACATACCCCCATACTACAAGGACAACTCTGCCTATTTTAACCTGACCTCTATGTATCTTGAACTAGTGCCATTGATAGTAATTGGCTGGCACCTGATGTCCAGTTTCTGTCTAGAAGTAACCCTGCCCAGGTACAGTAAAATTTACATTGGCTCTTGGATAACAAAACCCAGACAGACAGTTAATATTTGTATGACACAGCAAATCACATATTAAAAGCTTTTGTGGCTTGAAAGACCAGTTCCCCCCAGCCCTCCGTGCTGTATCCCTAGCCCTGAGTCTCTTTGCACCAACTGTTGCTGTTCGCAACTGGTAGAGAGAGAATCCTCAGCTCCTACCCATGACCATTTTTGCAGTGGGTATATTAGCGACATACTGTAAAGACATTTGAAACTAAAGACTACGTATCATCCACTAGTTTCCTCAAAATATGTAAATTATGCAAAAGAAGTGTGGCGGGTTACAAACCAAGATAAATGAAATAGACTACTGGTCCAATGGCAAAGAGCTGTGAGAAAAATTTGTGTGGTTGAATACTAAGTCAAGAGGTCTCCTTTTCTGTTTTATTTCACTATGTCCTGTTTAATATTGAGTAATGTCTTTCTCTTACTATGTCATAGTGTTTTTAAAAAAAGTATAAAGTATTTTTACACAAAAAATGTATAGTGACAGAAAACTTACATCAACTGAAAAAAGTAAGCTTCTAAACTTGATAGGAGGGTACCCTGTATGTACACAAAGAAAGATCTTCTCAATAACAAAAGTTAATGTTATCTTCATCATCTTCCTCATTACCTCAGTCAATAATAAACCCATTATCCAAACAAAAAGTTCTGCTTGAAGGTCCAGGGAAACTAGGTCACAAATAAGAGACCATTAAACTGGAATGACAAATAACACAAAACTTCAATGAGAGATAGCAATAAAATACTTCCAGGAAGACAACATTTAAATTTATATTTGATATTAATATACTTTTAGAAAAGCTTTTCTTCTTATAGACAGTCTACATTTCATAACTTCTTTATGAAATGGAACTGGTACATAACCTCAGTCATGGGTAAAGCAAGGGACAAGTTCACAGGCAGAACATTACAGAAATGCAATGAGTTTATAAAGGTGGTTGCTTACAAAACACTAGCATGTCCCTTCCTAGAATAGTGCTCCAGTGTGTGGTAACTGACCCAATAGGAGGGAAAGCATCATGGAAATGCTGAACAAAACTCAAGATGCCTGAAGCTAGAAACTATCCCGTGAATGCCTACTTCCAAAGTTTCAAGAAACAGCTTTAAGTGAGAAATATAAGTATAATCACCTGTGTGTCACTCCCATAGGGGACACAAAGACAAGATTAGACTAATTACAGCTCACATGTTCACAATCATTCCTCCTGTACACTATACACAAATAGAATGGGAAAAGATTGGTAAGTAGTACAAATGGGATGCATCCTCTGTCATAGACTCGACACAGTTTGCAGAGTATAGATGTCAATGTCATGTTATTTTGCTGCTCGAATAGCAAAACTAATGTAACACTTTTAGAGTCCCATTTCCTTATCCAATTACCTAAGCATCACCTGTATGATTCAGGTTAGCTCCATTAGAGATGTTCATGTTTTATTTTTATTGTTGTTCATTGTAGAAAATCTATTCCAGATAATAATAATTATGTTTAACTTCCAAATCCTTGACATATCTGACAGTGTCACCGGAAAACCTTGCAGTTTTTATTCCTCCTCACTGAACTTTCATTTTTTTTCTAAATTTATCTTTACATTGCTTTTACTGTTTGCTCTATCTACAGACTGACAAATTTAGTGGATATTTTTAATGGAGTGTAGCATTATACAAAAGAGAAACAAGAACAATAAACAGTATGTCCAAGAAGAATATAGAAGATTCTGAAAAATGTTGTTAATGATGACTATATGTATAGATCAGGTAATTAATGACAAGCTACTGCACTGAGTTGGGGAGAAAAAGTGTTTTATGGCATAACTTGATGAAAAGATGGGATAGATTGGCAAACGTATCTTGAGGCACCAAGGAATAGTTTACTTACTAGTCAAGGGATGTGTGATGTGTTAAGATTGGGGGGGGGGGGGGGGGGAGGGGGGGTTTACAAACACATGAATAAAGATAAAGTAGCTAAGTTCGAATAGATGTAGTTTCAGTAAATATACAAATATACTTCCACAGTATAGACTAGTAGTGAGAATTGCATCAGACCAGTATTTGGACCACAGATGACATCAACAACACCTATAAAATATCTTTGGAAATTTTTGTAGTATAATCTTCCCTTTGCAAACTTATTTAAATACTACTAGGCAACATTGTCAAGTGACAGATAGCTAAGCAATAGACATGGGTCTGTAACTGTCATTCAAACAATGAAAAGCAATTTTAAAATGGTACTTGAAAACTTGTAGAACACTGTGTCCTCAGAGTCTTTCGCAGTGGCGTGTCTGAATAAAATCTTCCCAGTTTTCAAAAGCGAGAAGATTTTATTCTTGTTGAACTTTATTGATAGTTCAGATCTGAATGCTTAACTGAGCCACCAACTAACAATTTCATGCTTGGCATATGATTAAAACTATTTGTATTGCGTGGGAGAATCTGCTAGACTTTGCTTAGCAAAAGGCCCTTCTTACTCAGATACGGTGCTGAAACTTTTGCACAATCAGTGCAAGATTAGCTGAGCCTGTGTATCACTTTTTTAAAAAAGAATTTAAGATGTAAATATTTTAGGAGTAAAGGAGACCACTCCCCAAAAACCAGAAGCATTAAGTCTTATCAACAGACACACACACACACACACACACACACACACACACACACACACACACACACACACACACACTTGCTGTTTGTCCCTGTCAATGACTCAACATTTCTGACTTTCCATGAGTGGTCTTCTTTACTCTACTAGAGCTTTCTTAATACAATTTAAGATGTACTTCACAAGAGGGGAAAATATGAGGTTCATATTTCTTTTCTTCAATTACAGATGGATTACTAACTTTGGTGGGGACAGAAGGGACAGGAAACTGAGTGAGACATAATTGAAAAAAAATCCTGTCATTCACCGTAGATTATTTAGGAAAGTAAAGAAGACCTACAACACAGTGGCTCAACTTGTTCTTCTAAAATATGAGTCTCAAATCTTAAGGATTGCATGACTTGTTCAGTGTGCACATCACAAGACTTTTAGATGCATTACATGTAGACAATCTTGATGTGGGTAGTTTTTGGAACATCATGCAAGATGGTGAGGATTTGATGCAGAAACTGGATTGACCAAATAAGCAACAATTAAAGCTAATGGAGCAATTAACTGGTGTAATCATGCATAAAGGTGTATGGACAATTCCAATGGTTTCAAGAAAGATGAAATCAGTTTAGCAGAAACTGAAGTCTGTTGTGTACTATAATCTAGGTGTCTCACTGGATCACTTTGTTTTGGAGTTACCGTATGTCAAGTGCGTCTGAAACTACTGATACATTAGTCTTCCTGACTATTCACAGACTATAATGGATGGAGGAATTCTACTTCCAATGCAATTACCTATCACCACACGGCATAATATATATGAATTTACCTCAATGATAATCTTTTAGGATGGTGGGTAACAAAACAAGTATGACTGAGATTACTTCACATTTTCCACATTTAACTCTGCTAAGCAAGTTCTCTCTCTCTCTCTCTCTCTCTCTCTCTCTCTCTCTCTCTCTCTCTCTCTCTCTCTCTCTCCACCCCTCCCCTTCTCATTTTCCTCTTGTGCCGACCTCCAGTCTCTTCAACCCTCAAGTAGCACTTGAATCTATGCATCCAACACCCTCAATTATTTGTTGGATGAATTCCCATTTCTGTCTTCCCTTACAGTTTCATCCTCTAGAATGTGAACCTGCTCATTCATAATCTTACCAGTCCACAGTCGACCTGATTTCAACATCCTTCTAGAGCACCAAACATCAAACACTTTGATTTCCTTCTTTTCCAGTTTTCCCATAGTGTATTACTCACCATGTACAATGCTGTGCTCCATACATACAGGGTTATTACAAATGATTGAAGCGATTTCACAGCTCTACAATAACTTTATTATTTGAGATATTTTCACAATGCTTTGCACACACATACAAAAACTCAAAAAGTTTTTTTAGGCATTCACAAATGTTCGATATGTGCCCCTTTAGTGATTCGGCAGACATCAAGCCGATAATCAAGTTCCTCCCTCACTCGACGCAGCATGTCCCCATCAATGAGTTCGAAAGCATTGTTGGTGCGAGCTCGCAGTTCTGGCACGTTTCTTGGTAGAGGAGGTTTAAACACTGAATCTTTCACATCACTATGCGTGAAACTTGCCCGCACGCGTTCAACCGTTTCTTCGCTCACTGCAGGCCGACCCGTTGATTTTCCCCTTACAGAGGCATCCAGAAGCTTTAAACAGCGCATAGCATCGCCGAATGGAGTTAGCAGTTGGTGGATCTTTGTTGAACTTCGTCCTGAAGTGTCGTTGCATTGTTATGACTGACTGATGTGAGTGCATTTCAAGCACGACATACGCTTTCTCGGCTCCTGTCGCCATTTTGTCTCACTGCGCTCTCGAGCGTTCTGGCGGCAGAAACCTGAAGTGCGGCTTCAGCCGAACAAAACTTTATGAGTTTTTCTACGTATCTGTAGTGTGTCGTCACCATATGTCAATGAATGGAGCTACAGTGAATTTATGAAATCGCTTCAATCATTTGTAATAGCCCTGTACATTCTCAGAAATGTCTTCTTCAAATTAAGATGAGGAATGCCCTCTTGGGCTGTGCTATTCTGGCTTTTATATCCTCCTTGCTTTGTCTGTCATATGTTACTTTGTTTCCAACGCAGCAGAATTCCTTCACTTCATCTACTTTTTGGTCAACAGTCGTGATTTCAGGTTACCTCTAATCTCACTTCTGCTACTCATTACGTTTGTCTTACTTTAGTTTACTCCCAACACACATTCTGCATTCATTAGACTGTTCAGTCTATTCAACAAGTCTTGTAATTCTTCACTTTCACTGGGGGTAGCAATGTCATCAGCAAATATTAACACTGATATCCTTTCTTCCTAAATTTTAGTTACACTCTTGGGCTTTCTTTTTGTTTCCATTATTGCTTCTTCGATGTACAGATTGAATGAGACTATGTCCCTTTCTTACACCCTTTTTAATCTGAGCACTCCATTCTTGATTTTCAATCTTATGCTCCCTCTTGGTTCTTGTACATATTGTATAACACCTGTCTTTCCCTGTAACTTACTCCTATTTTTCTCAGAATTTCAAACATCTTGCACCATTGTACATTGTCAAAGAATGGCAAATCCTATATCTTGATTTTTCTTCAGTCTTTCTTCCATTATCAAGTTCCTAGTCAGAACTGCCTCTCTGGTGTCTATCTTTCCTAAAGCCAAATTTATCATCATCTAACAGATCACCAATCTTTTTTTCCCATTCTTCTGTATACTATTCTTGTAAGTTGTTTAAATGCATGAAGTGTCAAGATGATTGTGTGATAGCCTACCTATCCGCCCTTGCTATCTTCCGAATTGTCTGTATGATATTATTCCAAAAGCTTGATGGTATGTTGCCAGTCTCATTGATTGTACACACCAACTTGAATAGCCATTTGATCATTGCTTCCCCCAGTGGTTTTCGAAATTCTGAAGGAATGCTATCTATCCTACCTGCTTATTTGACTGCAGGACTTTCAAAGTCCTGTTGAGCTCTGACTCTAATACTGGATCCCCTATATCTTCCATATCAGGTCCCATTTCTTTACGTACCACTTCATCAGACTGGTTCAAATGGCTCTAAGCACTATGGGACTTAACATCTGAGGTCATCATCAGTCTCCTAAACTTAGAAATACTTAAACCTAACTAACCTAAGGACACTACACACATCCATGCCCGAGGCAGGATTCAAACCTGCGACCATAGCAGCAGCGCACTTCTGGACTCAAGCGCCTAGAACTGCTCGGCCACAGTGGCCGGCCCACCTCATCAGACATGCTTTCAATTTCACTGAAGTTTTTTGACTTCTCTACATGTTGAATCAGTCCTTCCAAGGATCATTCCTTTTACGCCTTCTGCACATTTCTCCTTTTCTTCCGTGCCCAAGGTTTATGTGCAGTTACCCTCCATGTATCTGTGTTTGCCTAATCAACTTCTGTGATTGCCCTTTTTAAAGATGTCCATTCCTATTCAACTGAATTGCCTACTGTGGTATTCATTAGTGCTGTTCTACAGCCTTAGAGAAATTCAAACACCTCATCATTCCTTAGTACTTCAGTATCCCAAATCTTTTCAGACTAATTCATTCACATGATCCTCTGAAAACTTCAATCTACTTTGCAGCAGTACTAAATTGTGATCTGAGTCTGTATATGCTCTTGGATTGTCTTACTGTCCAGAGTCTGATTTCGAAATCTCTGTCTGATCATGGTGTAATCCAGCTGGCCTTCTCATGTATCTGTGTCTTTTCCAAGTATACATCCTTCTCTTGTGACTTCCAAATAGTGTATTTGGTATATCTAGCTGAA
This sequence comes from Schistocerca serialis cubense, assembly GCF_023864345.2. NCBI lineage: Eukaryota > Metazoa > Arthropoda > Insecta > Orthoptera > Acrididae > Schistocerca > Schistocerca serialis. The sequence continues at coordinate 561,949,384 of NC_064638.1, read as the reverse complement.
ATTTATTACAGACTTCAATTAGTCTTTCTTTTCTCTCATTCCTACTACTGAGCCCATATTCCCCCCTAACTCTTTCTTCTATTCCTTCCCCTTGTAACATGTTCCAACCTCCATGATTATGGGATTATCATTTCCCTTTACATCCTTAGTTACCTGTTCAAAGTCCTCAAATACTTTCTCTATCTCTTCACATTTTGCTTGTAATGGGCATTTATACCTTCCCTATTGTTAATGGCATTGGTTTACTGTCGATTCTCATGAGAACAACCTTATAATTGAACTGTTCACTGTAATTCACTCTCTGCTCTATCTTCTTATTCATAACGAATCATATTCCAGATACAGCATTTCTTGCTACTGTTGAAATTACCCTCTATCTGTTTGCCCAGAAATCCATGCCTTCTTTACATTTCACTTCATTGACACCTACTATATTCAGACTATGCTTTGTATTTCCCTTATCAGATTTTCTAGCATTCCTATTACATTTTAACTTCTGATATTCCACGCTCGATCTTACCGCCCATTGGCAGTTGTCTCTATGAGTGCTGACTGGAGGCTAATTTGGAATCTTTTGCCAATAGGGTGATCACCATGACACTTTTCCAATTACACGTCCTTAGGATATACATTATGAATCTCTAATGCAGCGTTTTATGCTTCATTTATAACAGGGAAACACAGTCGTATGGCACGTAAATGTGTATCGTCTTGTAGCATGCTACAAAAATCAATTGGGGGAGGGGAGAATGATGGTGAAAGAGAAGAATATTTAAAGAAGGCACACGGACTAGTATACTAGGAGATCTAGTGGAAAATAATGGTGCCTTATTCAGTCGTTTTACAGGAGTGGCCAAAAAGGGTTTAATTATTTACTGCAGTTAATTACATCTAATGTTCTAAAGAAAGGTACCAACAATAAGACATTATTTCACCAAGAATTTGACTCATTATCATATTACGGTTTCTAGTCATGGGGGATTTATACACGTCACTAATGTATTTATTCAAAGTATCACATTCTGCTATTTCCCTCATAAAGCCAGAAGTATGTAAAGCTATTTCATCAATGTTATATCCTTTATTAAATTTAATATGCTTATGATAAAACTTATTAGCCAAATTAAAAATACTTGCTGCACAATGTTCCATTTATCTGTGTAAAAATTATTGTTTGAATTACAAATACTGCTGGAGCTCTTCTGTGGTAGCTGGAATTTCAATGAATTCATCTGTCTAATTACCCACATAAGCAATTTCACAATTACCTTCAGAAAGACAGCTTATTTCATCACTGGATTCTGATTCGAGTAGTAGTGTCATGTTGCTATGAATCTGTTTTTTGTACTCCCCCAACACTGCTTTGAACAGCCCATTCACAAATACGTGCTCTACACATGTTTAACTTGTTCGGGGAAATGTCCTCAGTTCATTCCCAATGTACTCGCCATAGACACCTCATTTGTCTCTGGTGGTAGCAGTTCTCAATAACTCCTCCATTTTTTCAGCTCTAGCATCATTCTCCATTTGCTCTGCTACTTTTTTTATTTTTGTTAATTTTGTTCCACAGTGTCTTTTCATGGGATGCACTTGGAGTTAGACGCGTGCTTTCTTTCATACACTGACTTGTGTCATCATCATTCAGTTCTATGTATCCTGTGTGATCATTCTGGAAAAATAAAAAAAAAAAAAAAAAAAAAAAAAAAAAAAAAACGGGGAAACTAATGGTTATGTTTTACTTTTCAGATTCCAAAGGGGAACTGAGGAATGGAAGACTGTTGCCAAAAATACTGAAGTGAAATAGAACTTCCCTTTCTGTATAGAAGCAATAGATATCAAACAAAATGTGCGTTCTGCCAAGATTAAAAGTGAATAGAATGACAGAAAAAAAATTTGCAAACACTGAGAAGGAGTTGGGTGACATAAATGAAAGTTGGCAGGCGTGTTTCTACATCTGAAAGATGAAGTCTATATTAAAATTTTGCACCAGTCGTGTAAGAGTGGCACTAGTAGAACAACCACAAGTATGCAAATCAGATTTTCTTTAAAAACATGTTGTAACAGTCATGAGTGTTAGTTACCTTTGAGACTGGATATGATGAGTTGATGTTAGTCAAAAATGCCTCTAAGGTGACGAAGATGCAATTTTCAACACCTCACTGGGTTTGAACCAGGTCATGTAATAGGGCTCCAACAATCTGGATGTTCTTTTCGCAATATTGCAGAAAGACATGGCAGGAATGTAGCCACTATACTTGATAGCTGGCAGCAATGGTCATGAGAATATACGGTAGCAAGATGACCAGGCTCAGTATGGCCATGTGGCATTACCAAGTGTGAAGACTGTTATGTTCAGCGTATCACTCTGACATATCATACTGCATCAGCAACAGCAATCTCAGCTGTAGTTGGCACTACAGTGACACAATGAACTGTTACAAGTTGGTTACTTCAAGGACTGCTCTGAGCCAGGTGCTCTGTAGAGTGCATTCCACAGACCCCAAATTACTACCATTTGTGACTTCAGTGGTTTCAAGCAAGAGCTTGTTGCAGGGCAAGGTACACGTCTGTTGTGTTATCTGATGAAAGCTGGTTTTGCCTCGGTGCAGTGATGGCTGTGTTTTAGTTAGGGGGAGACCAGTTGAGGACCTGCAACCAACCTGTCTGTCTGCTAGGTGCAATGGACCTACGCTTGGAGTGGGGTTGGGATTTTGTATGACAGAAGGGGCACTCTCGTGGTTATCCTATACGCCCTGACTACAAATTTGTATGTCAGTCTGCTGATTCACCCTGTTGTGCTGCCATTCATGAACAGCATCCCAGCACGTGCTTTCAAACAGGATAACGCTTGCCCAAATACCAATGCTGTAACCCAACATGCTCTACAGAGTGTTGACATGTTGTCTTGGCCTGCTCGATCACCAGAGCTGTCTCCAATCAAACATATATACGACACCATCAGATGACAACTAGAGTGTCATTCACAAACAGCATTAACCATCCCTGTACTGACTGACTGAGTGCAACAGGCATGAAACTCCAGCTAACAAACTGACATCCAGCACTTCTACAACACAATGCAAGCATGCTTTCATTCAACATTCTGCCAGTTACACTGGTTATTAATGTATCAGCATTTCAAATTTGCAAAGGCTTATCTTGCTCATTACATTAACCTTTGATCTTGCAATGTTAATCACATAAATGTGTTACCTACACAAATGTATTCCTGAAATTTCATTACTCTACATTACTTATTTTTTGGTGTGATTTTTTCTGTCAGTGAATGTTAACTACAAAAAACATTTAGCATATTGCTTATGGCAACTGTAGATACAAAATATTTAAAAAATGGTTCAAATGGCTCTGAGCAATATGGGACTCAACTGCTGTGGTCATCAGTCCCCTAGAACTTCGAACTACTTAAACCTAACTAACCTAAGGACATCACACACACCCATGCCCGAGGCAGGATTCGAACCTGCGACCGTAGCAGCAGCACGGCTCTGGACTGGAGCGCCTAGAACCGCACGGCCACCGCGACCGGCAAAAAAATATTATTTTCAAAAATTATGTACCTCTTGAATGCCAGGGTCATATATCTGATGGAGGAGTTTTCAAAACCACCTCTTTTCAGAAAGCATTAACAGAAAATAAATGAAAAATTCTTCCCTCAGTATCTCTTTCCGAAAGAGCAAACTGAGCCCATATATTTTAGCAGCTGATGATATAGTCCCATTGATCACTAATATCACAAAACCATATGCTGCAGAATTACTAAAGTTACAAAAAAATATATTGAATTACCAACTTTTCTGAGCAAGACATAGTGTCGAAGATGGATTTTTTGCGATAATGTCCTCTGTTTTTAAGAGTTTTTAGGAACTCTATTTTGCTTAAAGTAGAGGATGTTGAGACAGTGACAAAAGCTTGTACATTTCTTCATAACTTCCTAAGGCAGAGTATAACTTCCAGGACAATTTATTCACCTCCAATGAGTTACTCAGACAATGGTGCAACTGTTCTTGGAGATTGGAGAGAAACTACTCACAGTCATAGAGCTTTAAGTAATTTAGCAAAGATACCTCGAAGACCTTCCAGTGATGTTCCACTGTGCCAGAAATTTCTTTTCTCCTCAGTTCTATCCAGTACCTCCTCATTAGTTACATGATCTACCCATCTAATCTTCAACATTCTTCTGTTGCAGCACATTTTGAAAGCTTCTATTCTCTTCTTATCTACACTATTTATCGCCCACGTTTCACATCCATACATGGCTACACTCCATACAAATACTTTGAGAAAAGACTCCCTGAAACTTAAATTAATGTTCGGTGTTAACAAATATACTGATTTATAATTTTATGACCACTACACATGTACCCTCAATTTATAAAATATGTAGTTTTAGTGAAATATTAAGAAACTTAACAATTCAGTTGGCCATTTCTAGATGTTGTTCCATCACATCGAAATTAATTATTCATACGTCAACTATTTTCTGTTAATCATATCAGGCACTGAGCCACCTTCTCTTATTGGTCTCATGGGAGTGTTCTTTATGAAAAAAGAAACATTCTTCTTCTTTACAGTGCTCGCATCAATTTAATATTTTATTCCAAGATTCCGTATAACATCTCTTTTTATATGGTTATTTTTGTAGTGTGTTTCTTGTGCATTCCACAGCACTTTGGACTGTCTATTGTCCTCAATAAATTCTGCATACTTTTCATCAAATCACTCCACCTTTCAAAATTTAGTGCTGCTACACGGAAAATGCCATGCAAGAATCCACTGAGCTCAGATGCTAGCTAGTCATGACACACTGCAGCAGCTTGCGACATGACACACAGTGCTGCTTTTGTTACATGAATAATGTGACAACTTGTGTCACTGGAGCCAGTGCACTGTTGCATACCACACGTTGCCAGATGTTACCTTGATGTAAATGAGACTATTGGCTTCTGTACAGTCATGCTGCTGATCATTGCTAACTCTTCCAACTTTTAGGGGCAGTTTCCCAACCCAAGCACAAGAGGTTGCCCTGAAACAATGTCTGCTCTTTTGCCTCTTTGACAAGGCTGTTGGCAAAAAGAAGGTAACTTTGTATTGGAACTCTTCAGTCGCCATAGCTGATGATTTTTATTCAGAATTTAAACAGTGGCTGGGTTCGAACCCAGGACCCAGGATTCTGATTACTTTTCAAAGACACTATCCCTAGACCACAGCTCCGTCTATAAGTAATACTAAAGAGTGACGTGCAGTGAGGACCGAGGTGGTGGTCATTCTGGCACATGTAGTAGCTTTGGGAGTCAAAACTGGCAAGTTTTCTATTTTCTATGTGCATATCAATTCAATGTAATCAAATTTATATATTTTCCCAGAAATACAATACATTTCCTTGTCATCCAGAGTACAAGACTTCAATTCAATAAATGATTTTGTGCGAGAGAATCAAATTTTAATATGGTCTGGAATGTTTACTTCATTGAAATGAAACCTTCCATTTACCAAACATCATTTCTGTGAAACACACAAAGCTTTTGTGGCTGAGCTCATTTATTCAATGATGTGATCAATTTATTCTTATTAAATATTAGATAACTGTTATAAGAACATCCGATACAATTCTTGATTTTTTAAATGAGAAAAATACAGGAAAGTAATTCTTATTCAAAAAATAGTTTATATTCTGATTATCACTTCTAGCATAATTTCTGGAGTCATCTGATTGTGAAACACCACATATGTGAAAGAAGAAAGTTGCAACTAGATCTGACTTCCTTCCTTCAAACTTTTGCAGTTGTGAACACTTCTTTCATGTACCGTAAACAAAATTACAAGCACATGTGATATGTTCAAGATTTTTAATAACTGAAACTGGTGTCTTTGTTAAATCAATATCGTAATTTCTTCCAACTGCATAATACAATAAGGCTAGCATTAAGACTATGTAAACGAAATCTCCTACCTGATATAATTATGGTTGGGTTGGTTTGTGGGATTAAAGGGACCAGACTGCTACAGTCATCGGTCCCTGATATAATTATGGTTTGTACTTCTAACATATATTATAAACCCGGTGTTTCTTGTGGACCATAGCTAAAAATTTTTACATTATATGTCAATATTGATGCAGTGTTTGCATTTAGAAAGCACCAATTCCTGCTCGGTTTTGGCCATTCACTACAGTCTTTTCTCTCCATGGAATTACAATTCATAATTTTTATTTTTAATCATTACTGAAAGTCATTCCTGGAATTCTAGACACTCTAGAGTTGTGGTCACTTAAGTTGATCCATTACAGTTGCAGTGGGCTGGACAGAGGATTTGTGTATGCCTACCTCAACCAAAAAATGTAACATGGTTTTGTAAACGTGTCCTCAGTGTTGTCACAGATCTGCAGACAGCTACAGTTTTCACCTACAGCCATTAGTACTTAGCAGCTGAAAGCTGGCAACAGCACTGCAAGCTCTCTGGGAACTCCTTACACTGTCTCCCGACTATAGTACCCAGCAAACTGAGATTGTTTACAAACTCCTTTGCAGTAAGAGGAGGGCAATTTGAAACATTTTCACTATTAGGAATATTTGCTCAATAGGTACTAAGGTAATCGGAGAGGCAGAGGGGACAGTAATACTAACCAGCTCCAGGGTATCTAAGATCACATAATAATAATAATAATAATAATAACAACAATAATAATAATAATAATTGTGTTTGGCTCAAAGGCCTGGTCCAAATCTTTCAACTGGATGCCACTTCTGAAACTTGTGTGTCCCTAAAACTGGAAAAACTATCAGCGACTGAGGAAGAGCCTCTATTCAGACTAATCAATGGATACGAATGTTGAATGATGATGATATGTACCATTAATAATCTGTAAGAAAGATATTTTAAAAACATGTTGTATATTACAGGCTTTCTTGCAGTCTTTTGGCTCAAAAAGAAACTAGACTCTTTACAAGATGATTTGCTCCAAGCCTGACATACATTCTGCTGCAATGACACCGACTGCTGCAACAGCAAAGAATGATTATGGTTGCAGAACCATACATGTCACATATGAAGGAGCTGTCATTACACAGACAGCAAGTGGCATCCCCCCCCCCCCCTCCTTGAACCATGGGGACCTTGCCTCGGTGAGGCGCCTTGCATGCCTCAACAATACAGGTAGCTGTATTGTAGGTGCAATCAGTTGAGAGACCAGACAAATATATAGTTCCTGAAGAGGGGCAGCAGCTTTTCCAGTAGTTGCAGAAGCAACAGTCTGGAGGATTGATTGATGTGGCCTAAACAACATGGCCTTGGTACTATGAATGGCACAAAGCAAGAGGGAATTACAGCCGTTATTTTTCCCATGAGCATGCCGCTTTGCTGTATGGTTAAATAATGATGGCATCCTCTTAGGTACAATATTTCCGAGGTAAAATAATCCCGCATTTGGATATCCAAGTGGGAACTGTTACAGCGTAAAGTCAAGTGGCATCATGCCAGTTGGGAATGATAGAACAGAGATGGCTGTGAGAAGACATCAGCCAATCGCACGCTGACCGATCCCTCTCCAGCAGCGGCCCCTATTTGAAGAGGACATAAGCCCAGTTTGGTAGTAACCTCAAGACTACGCTCTTGTATAGAAGTGTCAACACTAGTTAGTTTGCTTGTACATTCTACATAGCTCAGACTTGTGACTGTTTGTACTGAAGAAGATTCATTATTTCATATGTCGCCCTTTGCTTGTGATACATCTGTGTGATTGTCAAAGTTAAGTACTGCTTCTTTTCATTTTGTAATAAAACTCATTAGTACAATTTGTTTGAATGTTTTATACAGGCTTCTGAGACACCCCATATTTGATGACAAGGCTGGACATAACAGGAACTACACAGGATGATGTCATCGTCATAAAAAAAACTAAACTGGCATTCCACGTGTCAGAGTGCGGAATATTAGACGCTCTAATCAGGCAGGTAGGTTACAAAATTTAAACAGGGAAATGAATAGGATTCCGTTAGATACTGTGTGAATTAGTGAAGTCTGGTGATAGAAGGCACAGAACTTCTGGTCAGGTGAGTACAGGGTTAAAAAATCCAAGTTAAATAGGGGGAATGTAGGAGTATGTCTAATAATGAATAAGAAACTGGGAATGCAGGTAAGCTACTATGAACAGCACAGTGAATGCATCATTATAGCCTAGACAGACATGAAGCCCACACCTGCCACAGCCGTACAAGTTTATATGCCAACTAGGATCACAAATGATGTAGAGACTGAATAAATGTATGATGAGATAAAAGAAATTATTCAGATATTTAAGGGAGAGGAAAATTTAATTGTGATGGAGGACTGGAATTCAATAGAAGCAATAGGAAGAGAAGGAAAAAGAGTAGGTGAATATGGACTGAAGGAAGGAAAGAGGAAGCCACACGACAGAATTTTTCACAGCAAATAATTTAATCATTGCTGACACTTGGTTTAAGAATCATGGCAGACAACCGTATATGTGGAAGTGTCCTGGAGACACTGGAAGGTTTTAGATTGATTATATAACTGTAGGACAGAGATCTCAGGACAAGATTTTAAACTGTAAGACATTTCCAGGGGCAAATTTAATGGCTGTGAACTGCAGACTAAAACTGAAGAAACTGCAAAACAGTAGGTTCAAATGGTTCAAATGGCTCTGAGCACTATGGGACTCAACTGCTGAGGTCATTAGTCCCCTAGAACTTAGAACTAGTTAAACCTAACTAACCTAAGGACATCACAAACATCCATGCCCGAGGCAGGATTCGAACCTGCGACCGTAGCGGTCTTGCGGTTCCAGACTGCAGCGCCTTTAACCGCACGGCCACTTCGGCCGGCCGCAAAACAGTAGGAAATTAGATAGAGGTCACGTGGGTAAAGCAAAGGAATCAGATGTTGTTGAGAGTTTCAGAAGAGGCATTAGGCAATGTTGTACAAAAATGGGGAAAAAGGAATAGAATAGAAGATGAATGGGTAGCTTTGCGAGACAAAATAGTGAAGGCAGTGCAGGATCAAATAGGTAAAAAGACAAGGCTTTGTAGAAATCCTTCGATATCAAAAGAGATACTGAATTTAATTGATGAAAGGAGAAGATATAAAAATGTGGTACATGAAGCAGACAAAAAGTAATACAAATGTCTAAAAAATGATATTACAGGAAGTGTAAAATGGCTAAGTGCCAAAGGCTGGAGGACAAATGTAAAGATACAGAAGGATATACAACTAAAGGAAAGATAGACATTGCAAACAGCAAAATTAAAGAAGTGTTTGGGGAAAAGAGAAGCAGATGCACAAATATCAAGAGCTCAAATGGAAAACCAGTACTAAGCAAAGAAAGGAAGGGTGAAAAGTGGAAGGAGTATATAGAGGGGCTACACAAGGGAAATGAACATGAAGGCAATATTACAGAAAGGGAAGAGGACATATATGAAGATGATACGAGAGATATGATACTGCAAGAATTTGACAGAGTACTGATAGATCTAAGTCGAAACAAGGTCCCTGGTGTGATTAAATTCTGTCAGAGCTACTGATATTCTTGGGAGAGCTAGGCATGACAAATTATTCCATGTGATGTACAAGATGTATGAGACGTGAAATATCATCAGTCATCAAGAAGAATGTTATAACTCTGACTCCAAAGAGAGCAAGTACTGACAGGTGTGAATATTACTGAACTATCAATTATGTAAGTCATGGCTGCAAAATACTAACATGAATTATTTTCAAAAGAATGGAAAAACTGGTAGAAGCCAAGCGCTGGGAAGAACAGTTTTGGTTTCATAGAAATTTTGGAACATGTGGCGCAATACTGACCCTACCATTAATCTCAGAAGATGGGTCAACGAAAAACTCTGAAATTTGCCAATGACACTGTAATTCTGTCATAGATAGCAAAGGAGTTGGAAAAGCAGTTGCAAAGAATGGATAGTAACCTGAAAGGAAGACAAAGGATTCACACCAATAAAAGTAAAATAAAGGTAATGAAATGTAACTGAATTACATCAGGTAATGCTGGGAGAAGTAGATTAGGAAATGAGACACTGAAAGTAGTGGATGAGTTTTGTTGTTTGGGCAGTAAAATTACGGGTGATGGTCAAAGCAGACAGAATGTAGAATGTGGACTTTCAATGGCATAAAAAGCATTTCTAAAGAAGTGAAATTTGTTAACAGCAAATAAAGCATTAAGTGTTAGGAAGTCTTTTCTGAAGGTATTTGTCTGGAATGTAATCTTGTGCAGGAGTGGTACGTGGATGATAAACAGTTCAGACAAGAAAAGAAGATTTCGAAATGTGGTGCTACAGAAGAATATTAAAGATTAGGTGGATAGAAGATGTAACTAATGAGAAGGTACTGAACACAATTGGGGAGAAAAGAAATTTGTGGCACAACTTGACTAAAAGAAAGAACCATTTGTCAGGATGCATTCCGAGACATCAAGGGATCACCAATTTAGTATTGGGGAGAAGTATTGGGGGTTAAAATTGTAAAGGGAGACCAAGAGATAAATACTGTTAGCAGGTTCAAAAGGGTGTACACTGTAGTAGTTCTTCAGAGATTAAGAGGCTTGTTGAGAAAAGACTAGCATGGAGAGCTGCATCAAAGCAATCTTCATACTGCAGAACACAACAACAACAATATTTTTCAACATAATTCCATCATGGTGAGCAGATACGAGGATCATTTTGAGCCAAATAAAAAAGATCCACAAACAAGATGGTGCCCGGAAAATGCTGAGTTCCAAATGACATGTTATATCTGTTATGCAAACAGTTTTGCTAGGATGCTTGCAGCTATTAAGTTATGTAAGCATTCTTGCATTATCTTTGGTGTGAGAGCCACATTGTTTTTTGGCCCAGAAATAATACTTAAGAAGCAAGTTAACCGAAAATCATAGTCACAGTTCAGGTAGGTTTGAACATTCTCAGCTAATGTCAAGAAGAAATCTGCCAGGCAAAGATTTAAAGTCAATATTCTCTACTTCTTCAGCCCCCACTGTCCTTTCTGCTGCTCCACATAATTCTCACTTGCAGCTAATGAGATGAAAGGAGACAACCAGAGAAAGAGCAGTACTGAGTAGTCAACTATGAGTAAAGAGCTTTGCAGAATTCCTCACAGTGGATGTTGCATCACAGATGGTTACAGTAAGCACATACACTCTTCAGTTTTGACTCTGTGGGATGGTATTTCTTTTTCAATCTGATCAGATTGCATTATTTCTGACCTCATAATTACAAAAAAGTATGGGAAAAGAAGAAATGAATAAAATTATAAAACTTCCATCAATTAAATCAAATTTTACAAGTAGCCTAAGGAAATTATTTCACAGATTTATAGTGTAGGTCTTTTTCTAAGGGCCTTTCAAGTGATGCTCATGTAAGATTGGGTTATGTTTAATGTCAGATAATTCTACGAATGAATGAAACCCAAACTAAGAGAGGCTAAGTGTAATGCTGGATTCTAATACCCAAAATAGGCAGCAGTTCATAATATGCCCATGGTGCTTATCTAGAAACAGTAAAGGCAATATTATGACTATTGGGACAGATACAGTTCCCCAGGACTTTAAACAATAGAAACGAAATTTCTCCTTTCAAAAAGTGAGGTAATTATTGTGAAGTGGGTCTTGCCACTATTGAACATAAACTCTCCCAATGTCCTTCAGACTCCAAACACACATCATTCCTCACACACCTTACCAACTATACACTAACACACAACTACTTCTCCTTCGTAGGGTAATAAATCCACGTCACAGCCATGGGCCACCTAGAGGAAACCTTCTTAGCCTACCGAAACCCCAAACCCCTGGTTTGGTTCAGTCAGTGACGATATCTTCTTGATATGGACACAGGGCCAGGACATCTTATCCTCATTCTCTCACAGCCTCAACTCACTTCACTTGGTCCACCTCAACCCAGCAGGCCACCTTCCTGGATATTGACCTCCTCCTCCTCCCCTCTCTCTCTCTCTCTCTCTCTCTCTATCTATCTATCTATCTATCTATCTCTCCACATTAAACCAGCCAACCAACAACAGCAGTTGCATTTTGACAACTGTCATCCCTTCCACACCAAAAAGTCCCTCCCATACAGTCTGTTCACCAGGGATGGCGTTATCTGCAGTGATGGGAGTTCCTTTGTTCAGTATGATGAAGCTCTCACAAAGGCCTTCACAGACACTATCCCCCTGACCTACTCCACAAACAAGTTTCTTGTGCCATTTCCTCATACACCTCCAATCCCCAAAAACCAGCTACAAAGAAGAGGGACCTTCATCACCCAATGCCACCCCAGACTAGCACAATTGAATCACTTCCTTCATCAGGGATTTCATTATCTATAACTGTGTCCTGATATGAGGGTCATCCTACATAAAATCCTTCCCACCCCTCCTAAAGTGGTGTTCTGTTGCCCATTCAATCTCCTTAACATCCTAGTCCATCCCTATGTCACCCCCAATCCAGTCCACCCCTATCCCACCTCCAATCCCAATCCTTTCCCACAGGGAACATGTTGCTGTGGAAGACTTAGGCACAAGACCTGCCCAATCCACCCAACCAGCATCTAATATTCCAGTCTTGTCACAGGCTTATCCTTCACCATCAGTGGCCAGGCCACTAGTGAAAGCAGTCATGATATACACCAGCTCTGCTGCAATCATTGTTCAGCTTTTTATATTGGATTGACTACCAGGATGAATGGCCACCACCAAATTGGAGCAAAGAGCAAAGTGGGCCATCCTGTGACATAACATTCAGCTGTGTAGAAGGTACTTTATTACACTGGCTCCTTCACAACCTGGGCCGTCTGGATCCTTCCCACCACCACCAGCTTTTCTGAACGATACAGATGGGGGTTATCCTTGCAATAAAGTCTCTGCTCTCAAAATGATCCTGGCCTCAATCTTCAGTGATCTACTGTTCTCATACCCTCTATCCAACTGTTTCCACCCCCCAACCTGTCACCTCCTCACAATTTGCCTCCCCTCACCTTCACTGTGCACTGCTCTCTGCCAGTGCATCCACTGGTCTTTTCTCCTTCTCTGCTGCTCTATGTTCCACTCCCCCCCCCCCCCCCCCCCAGCCACCTGATGCTGTGCCTGTCATCCTTGTCCTGGCACCTCTTGTCCCTGCACACTCTACCACACAGCACCGATTCCTCTTCCACCACTTGTATCCTGCTATCCTCCCCCTCCTCTGACCCATTCCGGATTGTTGTTCCCATTCAACATGTTTCTATTGCAGTCTGACCAGAGTGGCTGGAGGTAGTGGTCAGGTGTGTGTGAAATGTGCTTGCTTGTGTGAATATGTGTGTGTTTCTCTTTTCTGAAGAAGGCTTTGGCCGAAAGCTTACTTGTAACAGTCTTTTCATTGTGTCTCCCAGCAGCTCTGCATGTCATCTTTATGGTGAGTAGCAATTTATCCTTTTCATAATACTGTTAAGTGAAGAGCTTGTCATATCACGCATCTCTGTTGTAATGTATTTTACATTTGCATTCGATAAACTGTGTCTAAACTGTTTACAAATTAATACAACAGTTCATAATTATTTAATTCAGTTTGATCGACTGGCGCTAGAAATGTGACACACCGCACTGTATCATGAGCAAAAAATATGCTCATTGAAAAATTATTATTTGGATATTGTCATTTTGTAATCATGAAGGTGTCCATGATTTGCTCTCTAAAATAATTACTAGTCAAGTAGCTTTTACTGCAGTAAATAAGATACCATGAACACAATCAAGAACAAAAATTGGTTTTATAAAGCCAATAGCACATGTCAAATCTCAGATGCTACATCACTGCTTCATATTTTTATTTTTGTGTGATATAAATTACAAAATTAATGTGTCAAATTCAAATACCCAAGCACAATCATTATACTGTAAGATACAACATCTTTAATGACTGGTCAGTCTTCATCATGATCTTGATAAGTGTTAGGGTAAACTGTTTCCCAGACTGTAAGAAAAGCAACAAAGAAAAAATATTACAATATAGATAAAATAAGACTACAAATTGTATTGTAGGAACAATAACGGTTGGTATAACTTATAACAATGATAAAATCAACTGGAACTTATAAAAGAAACCTATAAAATAGTAGTAAATGAACAGTTCTTCCTTCTGTTTACTGAGTGATGTGGGTGGAACACGATAATCACTATCACAACCTTTCGGTATTGTTGAGATAGCACATGCAAAAACCTGTGAATGTGTTGAATATTTTCTTTACATTGCCAGGGCAACATTATTTTTCAATTTTGTAATAATATTTAACACATTTGCTAGTGTTGTACTGCACACTATACTAGATCAGTTGAATGCATTAAATTCAGAGAAATACATTAAATTTTTGGTATAAATCTTCATGCACATCTGACTTTATAATAGAAAGTAGCGTATTGAAATAATTATTTGTGCAAGTGTACGTAGGAATGGGGGACTTGGTAGCAACTAGCTCTGAGATATTCTTAAACATACAAAAAACGTATTTTTTAAATTTTTAAAACATTACAATCATAATAATTTCCTGAATAATATTATAGTCATACGAAAGTTATCCCACACAAAAAATTTAGATATGAATATATACAAAATAAGTCATTGACGGAGACTTCAATCATCCGACAATTAATTGAGAAAATTGCAGTTTTGTTAGTGGTGGGTGTGATAAGACATTCTGTGAAACTTTACTAAATACCTTCTCTGAAAACTACCTAGAACAGACAGTTAGGAACCTCACTCACAATGGAAACACATTGGATGTAATGGCAACAAACAGACCTGACCTCTTTGAGGGTGTCCACATCGACACTGGTACCAGTGGCCATGACACGGTTGTGGCAACAATGATTACCAAAGTACAAGGGATAACTAAAACCAGCACACATATATATATGTTCAGTAAACTAGATAAAAAATTGGTTGTGTCATATCTCAATGAGGAACTTAAAATTTTCAGCACAGGGCAGGAGCATGTAGCGGAACTATGGCTCTTATGTTTAAAAGAATAGTTGACCGTGCACCAGATAGGTACATACTCAGTAGAACAGTTCATAATGGTAGGGAACCTTGATCATAAACAGTCACTGTAAAGAAACTTCTAAAGAAACACAGATTACTGCATAACAGACGTAAAAAAAAAAAAGTGTAAGGCTATAGATAGAGAGATGCTGAATGAAACACGTTTGGCTATCAAGAGAGCAATGCGAGAAGCCTTCAATGAATACTGTAGCTGAATATTGTCAACTGACCTTTCACAGAACCCAAAGAAATACTGGTCATATGTAAATGCTGTCTCTAGTGAATGAGAAAGGAGCTGAAATTGATGGTAGCATGGCAAAAGCTGAGATGCTTAACTCTGTTTTCAAATGTTCCTTTACAAAGGAAAACACAGGAGTATTGCCCCACTTTAAACCTCATACCACTGAAAAGATGAATGAAATAAGTATTAGCGTCAGCTGAAATTGTTAAAATTGAACAAAGCTCCTAGGCCCGAAGGAATCTCTGTCAAATTCTATACTGAATTTGCAGCTGAGTTAGCTCTTCTTCTAACTACAATCCATCACAGATCTCTCGAACAAAAACTCAAGTCCAGTTCTTGGAAAAAGACAGAGGTCACACCCATCTACAACAAGGGTAGTAGAAGAGATTCACAAAACAACTGTGAAATATCCTTGACATCAATTTGTCATAGAATCTTAGAACATATTCTGAGCTCAAACATAATGACGCATCTTGAAGAAAATGACCTTCTCAATGCCAACCAGCATGGATTTTGAAAACATCCATCATGTGAAACACAACTCACACTGTTCTCACATGACATACTGAAAGTTTCATATAAAGGCAACCACATATATTCAGTATTTCTTGATTTCCAAAAAGCATTTGACTCAGTACCACACCTATGCTTATTGTCAAAAGTACGATCATAAGGGAATATCAAGTGAAATTTGCGACTGGAGTGAGGACTTTTTGGTAGGGACGACACAGCATGTTATCTTGGCTGGAGAGTCATCATTAGATGTAGAAGTAATTACAGATGTTCCCCTGGGGAAGTGTGTTGGGCCCCTTAATGTTCATACTGTATATTAACAGAAAATATTAATAGTAAAATGAGGATTTTTGCAGATGATGCAGTTATCTATAATGAAGTAATACCTGAAAGAAGCTGCATAAATATTCAGTCGGATCTTGATAAATTTTCAGCATGGTTCAGAGATTGGCAACTTACTCTAAAAGTTCAAAAATGTAAATTTTTGCACTTCACAAAAAGAAAAAAAAAACATAGTATCCTATGTCTACAATATCAATGTCACTGCTGGAATTGGCCAACACAGACAAATACCTGGGTGTAAAATGTTGTAAGGATATGAAATGGAATGATCACATAGGTTCATTTGTGGTAAAGCAGGTGGTAGACTTCAATTTATAGGTAGAATACAGGGGATGTGCAATCAGTCTACAAAGGAGATTGCTAACAAATCACTCGTGCACCAGGTTCTAAAATATTACTCTAGTTTATGGGACTTGTACCAAATAGGACTAACAGGGAATATTGAAAATATACAGAGGAGGGTAGCACAAATGTTCACAGGCCTGTTTAATCTGTGGGAGAGTGTCACAGAGATACTGAAGGAACTGAACTAGAAGACTCTTGAAGATAGGCAGAAACTATCCTGAGAAATTCTATTAACAAAGTTTCAAGAACCAGCTTCAAATGATTACTCTAGGAATATACTACAATCCCCTCACGTATGGATCATGAGAATAAGATTAGAAAAAGATTAACACACAGAAGCATTCAGTCAATCATTCTTCCAGTGGTACATAAGTGAATGGAACAGGAACAAACTCTTGTAACTGGTACAATAGGACGTACCCTCTGCCATGCACCTCATGGTGGTTTGCAGAGTATAGGTGTAGATGTAGAAAATACAAATAAAATAAAATAAATCACATGGTGGTAAATTACATTAGTACCATATTTCCCTTCTGTTAAGTTCCAACCAGACATACATTAAAAAGAAAATATTGTAAAAATATAAGGTGCATTGTTGATGATTTCATGGTTGTAGGAAGAAACACCTGAACATTAAGCATGTCTGGAACACCATCAACAAACATTAAGCATGTCTGGAACACCATCAACAAACAAGATGTTATCTTTATGAACAACGAGCAGCACTTGAATGATCATGATCATGCTTGCCAGCAGGTTCAGTGTCTGTTGGGTTCCATGCCATAAAGTGTTACAGCCATTATCAGGGTTAAAACATGTGCTACACACTACTTGTTAGGTTCTATAATTCAGTTGTGACTCTGACCACTGGTGTATAATACTAAAATATATAGGGCACTTGTCTTACAGTGAGGGCACATATGCAATGACTGAAACATTTATTTTTAAGTAATATTTTTTTAGGTGACTGCTACAGAACTTAATAAAAAGGGCATGCTGAAGCAGTATGTTATGGCACTGTTACAAAAAGTTCCAGAATTATTTACACTTTAGTGAAACTCTTAATTTGTATGATTCTGCTCACAAACAAAAACTAGACATTCCATAAGATTTCAGTATTACAGCCAGATGATGCCGCCTTTTTGTATTGCTATTTTGGATGAGTCGTAACTGAACACTGTACCTTCACTGGATATTCCATGGTTTATTGTGGCATGAAAATCTTGGCTACAATGTAATCCTTTTAGGATTCAGTTATTAAGGGATCTGTGGAAATGCGTTTCATGGAAGACATTAATATCCATGAGGCATGGGGCATAGTCCCCCCCGCCCCCTCAAAGACAAAATTCTATTCCTAGTCCCATGCTCAGGAACAATTAATACTATCAATGCGCACAATAACACCATTATGCACCCAGCTGCACACCTCTGATACAGCACAATTTGACAGTGCAGCACAGATACAATACAATTTGCAGTCATGAAGCCAAGCTCTATGCCCTTGCAGCACCATTCAATTTGTGATATAAACTTAGTGACCTGGGCCAGTAGTCTCCAGCTATAAAATTCACCTAAAGGTAGCTGCCTGGTTGTAAGCTGGAATATTAAGACACATAGTCAGCATAATTCCAAAATATTGTGGAATACTCATTACATTGGAAACACTTCAAGATGGACACACACTATACACTCCATGAGCAAAAGAATTACAAAACCTAACTAGTAGTGTGTAGCACATGTTTTACTCTGCTGATGGCTGTAACGCATTATGGCATGGATCCCAACAGACATCAAACCTAATGGCAAGCATGATCATTCAATTACCGCTCACAGTTCATGAACATAGCACATAGCTAGGTCCAAAATGAGCTATCTGGTGTTCCAGACATGCTCAATAGCGTTGATATTAGGTGACCAAGAAGGTCACACAAACACATGCTTCCATTATGCCTGTGGAGTGCTTCTTAAACCACTGTGAAATAATTTGGGAGGTATGGGTTGTTGTACAGACATGTCAGAAGTTGCATCCTAAAGGCAAACAAATAGATCCACTTGACTGGACAGTAGGTTCCTGCATCATTCACCAATGAGAGACAATGGCAAGTGTATAAGGGGCTCTTATCATCTTATGTAAATATCACCCATTAAGAGAATAGTTCCATCATCTGCCAGCATGGTGTCCTGTTGAAAAGCCAGTTACATAGCCTCACATTGTTTTCAATGTAGTTCTTGCCTGTAACGTGCATGTACCAACGACGTGTACTAGGATCCATCATTTCAGGTAAACTATTTTCCATTATTTGAGTGTGCAACAGTGGTGTTCTTAGGCAAATGCTAATTTTCCTGCTACACGATGTGTGCTGAATAGAAAAAAAATTGTGGGGTAGTGACTTCTCATATGAGGAAATAGTTCTGGATGTTATGGCTGTTCACTTATATGATGAAATCCTTGACATGTGACATGTCAACCTCCTCTAATTAAAATGCTTAATGTGCGCTTAGTACATATTCTAAAGAAACAAGTTATAATCTTTTTCTTAATGGATGTCTGCTGACAAGGGCCACCACTACAGGATGATTAGTTATCTAGCATCAATGCAACAATATGCTCTAAAAAGTTAAAAATAACATGTTTGTTTGCATGGCCATCTTCCACAGCAGCTGTTAAAATCTACTACTATAGCTTATCGATCTTGAGAGAGAGCAATTTAGTTACAAATAATTTCACCAGATGTGGTTTGCTATTATTTATAATGCATCTTCCATGGTTATTCTGCAAATTAGATACATACATTTGACATTCTTGATTGTTTTAGGTTAAAAACAGCATTTTCTTTATAAAGTTTGTCTGCAAGTTACTTATGGTGTTTCTTTACATATTCTGCTCCTTCCCTCCTTGCTAGCAGTGGTTGGTGTCTAAAGGCTTAATTCACATTTGCACTTGGCGGTTTTTGCCATTCTACAGTATTTCTTGCACTACATTATTTTCACTTCGCTTTCTTACACAGTTGCTCATTCCGCACTGCCACAGTGTTTATGTCTGTTCACTTCCTTTCATTCAAGCTGTGAGTGTTGCCAATCTGTGAAACTATTGTATCATTTGTGTGTGTGTGTTTTACTAAAATTTGTAAAATTTACTTGTATGCAGGTAGAGACGTGAGACGAGTGGGGGTAGACTGACTTTTTTTGCAGCAAGGGCAGCGGGGGGGGGGGGGGGGGGGGGGGCCAGTACGGCAATATACGACAGAATATGGGAGGAGAACCACTGTGTTTCCTTTACCTGCCCTGCTCATGGATAAAGAGCAATGCATCACTAAGACACAAGAGTTCATCACAAAAATAAAATTATAAAACTAAAATCAGATCCAACTAACAAATTCGAAATGAAGTTGAGAAACACTCTGAAAGACATTGAACACACACTAGAAAACAAGGAAAAAAGAAAACTGCTACAAACAAATCCCAGTGCACATTCCCTCCGATGCCAACCAAAACTACACAAGAAAAATCTCTCCCACTTGCAAGATACGTGTTGAAAATCTTATCGGAAAACTACAAATTACAAGAGGACATGACTATCAGAAGCACCACACAATTGATTCAGTGCATAAAAGACACACAAGTTCCAGATACAGCCACCTTCCTGTCAATTGATGTAGAGAATATGCATTGCAGTATACCAATAACTGAAACAATAAACATTATAGAACAAAATCTTAAAACACACAGTACAAATGGCTCAAATGGCTCTGAGCACTATGGGACTTAACTTCTGAGGTCATCAGTCCCCTAGAACTTAGAACTACTTAAACCTAACTAACCTAAGGACGTCACAAACATCCATGCCCGAGGCAGGTCTCGAACCTGCGACCATAGCGATCGCGCAGTTCCAGACTGCAGCGCCTAGAACCGCTCGGCCACCCCGGCCAGCACACGCAGTACACTTCCACATGAATAATCAGAAACAGTCAGGCTCCTACAGCTAATAACAGAACATAACTATTTTCAGTTCAATAATGAATTATATTTACAAAGTGAAGAATTACCAATGGGATCCCCAATGTCTGGAACCATAGCAAACATGTTTATGAGCCATATAGAACAGATTATATTTAACAAAATTGTGCCAAATAGGTACAACATCCAGCACTAGATTAGATATATGAATGACATCTTGTGCCTGATACATGAACCAAACAATAAAATTGACCAATTACACACAGACATAAATTCTGTTCATGATCAGATATATTTTAGAACAGAGAAAGAGCAAAATAGACAGTTAAATTTCTTGGACATCATTATAAAGATTCAAAACAAGCAACACACATTCAACATATACCAAAAACCGACAACAACAGACACAATTATACATGAGACATCACAACACCCAGTTCTCAAAAGCAGGCAGCACTTAGATACATGCTCCACATACTAAACAGAGTACCATTACATACAGACAATTACAAAAAAGAAATGAATACCATAATGCAATTAGCCACAAACAATGGATACAAGAGAACTTAGTAACAAAGCTGGACAAGAAAATCAAGAAACAGAAAAGAACAAACATCCAGCTGTCACCAACACAAGGACAAAATCTCACCAACAAATACATAAAATACAAGAATAGAAACAACACAAAGTGGGGTAGAAACAGAAAGTTAAAGATGATACAAATGGCATATAACCAAAAATACACACTCAGAATATCCAATATTTTCAAAAAACAAGGCATAAAAATAGCACACCAAACCAACAACTCAATTCAGAAATACTTTCCAAAAACAATAGGAAAAACTGATCTTTATCAGAAATCAGGAATATACCAAGTGATTGTGTTGGAAGGGACATAGGTCAAAACAGGAGGACATCTGACACCAGATACAAAGAACATGTAGAGCATGAAAGTATATGACAAATCATTCAACTTTTGCAAAACACTTATACCAACCCCAATATAACATTACAGCCAGAAACACAGACATGGAAATCATAAGGATAAACAACTCACAAATGATCAGACCAGCTTGGCAAACCACACACTGTTCAAACTGATTGACCACTTAATATAACATTAAATGTACACATATAACCACAGGCTCCCCTCCCAGATTCTGTCTCCTATAGTCACCGACCAGGCCCCCCACTGCACAAAAACCTAACTACATACAAGACAATTTCACAAATTTTACTAACTCTCTCTCTCTCTCTCTCTCTCTCTCTCTCTCTCTCTCTCTCTCTATCTATCTATCTCTCCCTCAAACACACACACACACACACACACACACACACACACATACACACACTCAAAATACAATAGTTTCACAGGTTGGCAACACTCACAATGTGAACAAAAACAAATGAATAGATAAACAATGTGGTGGTGTGGAATGAGAAACAGTTTAAGAAAGTGAAGTGCAAATAATACAGTGCAGGAAATACCACAGAATGGCAAAAATTGCCAAATGCAAATTGGAAATGAAGCCTTTTGATGTCAACTGCTGCTAGCAAGGAGAGAAGGAGCAAAATATGTAAAGAAACACCATAAGTAAATTGCAGGCAGACTTTATAAAGAAAACACAAATACAATAAAAAATGTACAGACATAATGTATCCAATTTCCAGAATAACCACGGAAGATGCTTCAAAAATTCACAGGTTATGTTAAATTTCCTCGTATAAAAACAGTATCAGTAATTAAGCTGCTTAATTTTATTTTGCATAAATTAAGCACACTGCTGTCCCTTAGTGAAGTGTGAAAGCTGTATCTGAAGCATAGGGGACTAAAATGGGTGTTTGTACAGCATAGTGATGAGTTAGCATTGCATTATGATGAAATAAGCAAGAGGGTTTTCTTGAGAGGTGCTATTATCATCTAATACCAATCCAGGGTTTGTGTATCGAAACACTAATCACCCTGTTCACAGAAGGAATATATACAATATTTTTCTTCTTCATTAAAATCATACATTTCACAATTAATAATCATTAATTTGCTCTTCTGCTTCTTGGTCACATTCTACTTATCTCTACACTTAACCAAACTGTGTGGTTGTCAATTTCAATTAAATGACCATCAATGGCAAGAAGCCTTTCCATATCACTCAGAACATTTCATCTATCTCTACAAATGCATGTCTACTCTGCAGTTCACACTTACATTCATAGTACTGGGTTCATCAAACCACCTTCAGACTATTTCTCTACCATTCTATTCTCGAACAGCACAGAGTAAAAACAAACAGTTGAATTTTTCTGTGCGAGCTCCAATAATTCTTATTTTATGATGATGATCAGTCAGTCCTCCTTATGTGTGTCAACAAAATATTTTTGCATTCAGAGAAGGAAGTTTGTGATTGAAATTTTGTGAAAAATCTTGCCTCAACAAAAAATGTCTTTGTTTTAATGACAGCCACCCAGGTTGCATATCATATCCCTAACACTCTCTCCCCTATTTTCCGATAATACAAAGCAAGCTGACCTTCTTTGAACTTTCTCAATGCCCTTTATCAATCCTACCTGGTACAGATCTCATATCACATGGCAGTACTCTAAAAAGAGGATGGACAAGCGTTGTGAGCATTCTCTTTAATACACTTGTTGCATTTTCTAAGTGTTCTAGCAGTAAAACACGGTCTTCGGCTTCCCCACAACATTTAATATGTCGTCATTCCTATTTAAGTTATTCATACTTGTATGCTCTAAGTTTTAGTTGAATTAAAAGCCTTTAGATTTGTGTGATTTATTGTGTAACTGAAATTTATTATATTGCATTTAGTACTTATATTGATGATCACACATTGTTTATTGTAAGAATCAACTGTCATTTTTCACGCCTTACATACATCTTGTCTAAATCATTTTCCAATTGGTTTTGATCTTCTGATGACTTTACTATACGAGAAATGACACCACCTTCTTAAAAGAATCTAAGAGGGCTGCTCAGACTTTCTTCTAAATTCTTTATATAGATTAGGAACATTGGAGGGTCCGTAACACTTTCTTGGAGAATGCCAGCTATCACTTCTGTTTTATTCAATGACTTTCCATCAATTCCTATGAATTATGACCTTTCTGACAGTCAGACAACTGAGACGATAGTCCACAGTCAGGCAATCTGATTAGACACAGCTTGTGAAGAATGGTAGCAAAAGCTTTCTGGAAATCTATAAATGTGAAAATTATTTGAAATCCCCTATCAATAGCACTTTTATGTCACACGAATAAAGAGCTAGCTGTGATTCACAAGAACAATATTTTCTGAATCCATGCTGATGGTGTGCCAATGGATCATTTTTGTTGAGGTTATTCATAATGTTTGAACACAGTATACATTCCAAAACCTTATGGCAAATCGACAACAATGATATCAGCTTGTAATTCAGCAGCTTATTTCTACTTCCTTTTTTGTGTGTTGGTGTGACATGTGCAACTTTCCAGTCTTTTTGTTCACAGAGAAAAGTTTTCTCCACACCAAAAGACTCCTATTCAGGTCTATATAGGAATTTGGAGGTTATACCTAAATGAGTTGAAAATACACTGTAGTAGAAAAGAATGTGACAAAGACAACAGACTAGGCAGTCAGCCTCATTCCAATAATCTGAAGTTTACACATCTCCTACTCAGATGAAGAAAGTGAAAAGGCTCAAATTGAAATTGCACCAAAGCTCCAGCTCTGGAAAAAATACATAGTGAGTTGCAGTAGGTGTACAGTTAGCCCTGCTGAACATATCCATTTTGGTGGCTTCTTCGTGAGGTCAGCTCTGCCTACTAGACTGGCCCAGACAAAAACTTCATCTCTTATATGGAGATCATCAGTTCCACACTGATCACTGTCTGTGAGGTAGGGAGAGCAGAATGTCAGATTAATATGGAGAGTTATCCCAAAGCATTGCCAAAATGTGTCACTTGTGTATGAGGTAAATTCTGTGATTGTAAAAGGCTTCCCCTTTAGCTCTCTCACCAATGAGATCATTCTTGTGTGTACATTTTCCTTTAAAACAAGAGTAGCACTGTGTTGCAAGTAATTATTTTGTAAATTTATGGATATTGTGCAATATATTTTGAGACAACTGACAGAGACTGCATGTAATTCTAATAATTTTTTGGGGACTGGATTTTGCTGCAGTTTTCTGAGACTACTCAAATGAAACTATAAAGTGCCAGAAACCTTTTAAAGTCTCACACATCTATGATGTATGTACATAGATTGAAGTAACGAATGAAAATTTATACCAAGGCCGGGATTCAAAGCCAGGTCTCCTGCTCGCTACGCAGATGTGCTAACCACTATGTCCTCCTGGAACAGTGGCTTTGCACAACTACCCTAGAATGCCCAGCAAGCAGAAAATCTGGGTTCCAGTAACAGCTTTGATACTAATTTTCATTTGTTGCTTCAGTCTGCATAAACACATCACAGATGTTTGAGACTTGAAAAGGTCTCTGTAACCACATAATTTCAGTTAATTAAAGCACCTACACCTGGGTTTCAGGCAGGAGGGCCCTTCTCATTCACTGCTGGTGTGCTAGTCCAACACAACTGGATACCTTTTGCAATGCTTTTCGAGTTAAAGGGGAATACCAAGTGGGCAGAGGCATGAAGAAAATTTAGACTGAAGAGGGAGGCTTGCTAGGGTAGCCAATGCAGTTGTGCAAGACACCATGCAGGGTGGCAAAGGGGTTAGTGTATCTGCCTAGTGAGCTGGAGAGCCCGATTCAAATCCTGGCCTTGGTACAAATTTTTATTCTTCTCTTCAGTCTGGATATCTACATCATTTCTGAGACTAGTTATTACTGTCAAATGATGGTTGCTCTCCCAACTTCTCTGGCATTTCCAAAGATGTATAGAGTGTTTTGAAAAAATTCATCTAATTTCACAACAGTATGTCTCCCACATGAAACGATAGGTTAATTTTAACTTGCACATCTGGCAACAGAGTTTTTATTTGCAAAAGAAGTATCTGATTTTATAAGCAAGCATGTATGTACAACTTTGGAGTACAAAACTCTACCCATTGTTGTTTGCCGAAAAAACATGAATGTCTAATAGCAGAAGAACCCTGTTCAGTTTGAAACACAAATGTCACTGCAAGACACAACACACAAAAGGCACATCAGAAATGGCACTTAGCTGGTATGATTAGACTTCCATGGA
This sequence comes from Schistocerca serialis cubense, assembly GCF_023864345.2. NCBI lineage: Eukaryota > Metazoa > Arthropoda > Insecta > Orthoptera > Acrididae > Schistocerca > Schistocerca serialis. The sequence goes on along the minus strand of NC_064638.1, from coordinate 561,923,731 downwards.
CTAAGTGTAAAAGTGTACTGAAGGCACTCTACATCTAGTATGAATTTTTGGGGGTGACCTGCGGATTTTCCCTAATGTGAACAACCATGGTCCTGAAACTATTACTGCCATCATCAAATAGTTTGAGTTGCAGGAAATTTCTCAAATTATTTACATCACTGTGGTTATCATAAAATGCAACTCTTTGTGGTTCCATTTTCTAACTGAGAAGAGTCATACTCTTGTCAAAATGCTTCTATCTAGTATTTGTTATTGCACCTCAATTCTGTGGCAACTTGTTTACTTTGCTGATAGTAATCCATTGCTATTGCTTATGTTTATACATGCGAGGGGAAAAAACATAGAGATGACTAAAATTATTCAAAGTTGCTACAGTTCTGTGTATCTCTTGTAACTGCTTCTGAAGCAGGTTAATCCCTGTCACCTGAATATTATTTATATTTCCACTAGATTCCACCCGAAACCACTCTGTGAACAGTTTCTTGTCACAATTAGGGTAAAGAGTGATTACTGGCTTTGTATTAAATATTTAAATATTTGGTCAGGATCACATTGTAAAAAATAACTATTTCTATGAATTCCCCTGTCCTAAATTAGTCTGGGGAATTGGGTTTTGCCTTATGTACATACACGAGAAACATTATGCGTTTGATTTTTTATTTTTACATTACATTTTAACAGAGAGACTGGTTTCTCCATAAAAATTGATGAATCATCAGGAGATCATTAATTTGAACACAATACTTTATATCTTAATGGTTGTTATCATCCATAAATGACAGTTTATTTTTTTGCTTCTTATGTCAATATAGATGTGAGAAGTATGCAAGTTGGGGAATTGTTTATATGCTCTGACTGACTTTCCCAGTAAAATAACAAAGTTTTTAAAGCCAGATGAGCTCACCAAGGAGGACAAGGTTTTGATGAATGCCAGTCCCATCATCTGGCAATGAGTGACAAAACAGTTGACTTACACTTAAAACTAATTTATAGGTTACTGATTAAAATCTAATTACTAAGAAATATGTTGATTCTGAGGTCACAATTTGTGCTCATACAATCCTGATCATGTACTGTTCACTGTTACAAGTGTTGATGTAAAATTTAACTGTTTATCTTATCCACACATTATTTATATTCACAGTATATGTTGCATGTTTGTTTTACGTGTGGCTTCATGGCTAAACATAAAACAGCAAGTATGATAATTAAATGTTCAGTCCTCAAAGTAACCAAGATTTTTGCTGACACCTATCATTTATTTCACATGCGGCAATTATTTGTACATGTGAAAAATGGAAAGTTCATGGTGGCTCGGAATCCACGTTTAACTGTAGGCTCTACTTCTTTATACAGCTGGTGGGGTACGTCAGATAAGGGATTGTACCATGCATAGTAAATTTCCCAAAAATATGATGCCATATGAAAGCAGTGATTGAAAACAGGCATAGTAGGCTAATTTAGTGATAAACATTTCAGTAAATTAGCCTACTATGCCTATTTTCATTCACTGCTTTCAGGTGCCATCATATTAGAGGGTAATTCATCATTAAGAGAAAAAGTATTCATTGCACAAAAGCATGTAACCAGAATAATTGCTGGAATCCACAAAAGATCACCTTGCAGACATTTATTTAAGGATATTCACAGTACCTTCACAATACATATATTCACTCATGAAATTTGTTATTAACAACCCACTTCCATCCAAAAATAATAGCAAAATGCATAGTTACATCACTACTACCAGGACCAGCCACCACAATCAATGGTGATCTTTTCAACAACAGAGAAAGAGGTGGCACTGGTAACACACGAATTAGACAATAAAATGTGCACAGGGGTTAGATGGGATCCCAGTCAGTGTCCTTAAGAAACATGTAAACAACGTAAAAAAAACCTTAACAACAATAATTAATACATCTTTCAGATCTGGCTGCTTTCCTGAATACCTGAAACAAGCAAAAGTCACACCAATACTAAAAAATGGTGATCCAGAAAATGTAAACAACCACAAACCAATTTCTTTATCATCTTGTATTTCCAAATCAATATAAACCATAATGAAAAACAGACTAACAAAGTACTTAAATAAATACAACCCTCTATGCAATGAACAACTTGGTTTCAGACCCACAAAAAGTACACAATCCGCTAGTTACAAAAGGGGATTACAGAAGCGTCCAATTCCACCTGTCTGCTTTGACCCATGACATCACCAATATGGCAGAAGCGACCATTCTCAACGTCTTCAATATGGTGCCTATGATGTCATTACACAAACACGAAAATACATATAAAAACAACAAACACATCTCCCTCCAAAAATATAATCAAATCAACGGGATCAGCAGAGGAAATTGGGGGTTTTTGGGTGGGGACAAGCTAAATATAAACACAAAGACACACACCACGGCCCCAAACCATACAACACAATGACATAAAAACAACACGAAATTCCCACATTCCGTTACACTCACAATATCCACAGGAATCGGCCACTTCCCTTCACCTACGTAGCTGAATCACAATTGATCTACATAGGTCAACTACGACTGATGATACCAAAACACACAGACAACACATTGGAATCAGACACTTCCCTTGACCTATATAGGTCAACCACAGCTCACAATACCAAAATGAACGTACAACTAAAAAATTGGAATTCAATAATTCTCTTTAGTTACATAAATCTACCACAAGTGATGATACCAAAATATCAAACACCTACACCTGCAATAAATAACACCGAACCAACAACACGTGAAAAACCCCACAAAAGATCACAACTTGCAAACAATAGACCCAAAAAAACGACTACTTGCCATGAAAAAATTCCAGTGCTACACATTAGATCAGCCACCCCAATTAAACACAGCCACAGCCTCAAAAACAGCCCCCCCCCCCCCCCAAACAAACAAACACACACACACACACACACACACACACACACACACACACACACACACACACACAACAACAACAACAACAACAACAACAACAACGACAACAGAAAAAACCTCCCAACCCAACCCCAATGCCCCCCTCCCCCAAAAAAAAACAAAAATCCGCCAACTAATAAAAAAATCAGAAAATAAACAAAAACAACTGCATAAAAACAGATCCTCCGCAACATAATCATAAAACAACCCCCCATGATTGATTTAACTGCCCCCCAAAACCCCTCTATTGTATTAGTACACACACCCCTTTCGTAATTCTTGAACTCTTCCCCAGCCCCCTATCAGATGAAAAAGCATCTGATATTACCATACTCCCCTCCTCTATATACTCTTCAATTAACACCACCAATTCCCTCTTCGTATGCCCTTTTAAAATCCTGAAACACAATCTGTATATCCACACCCCGAAATAATGGCCCACCACACCCATAAACTAACTGCAGACTTACCTCTCCCATATTCTCTCTTCCCAAACAGCAATTCATCTATGTTGACCACCATCCCCGGCCCACCCAACTTACCCCTATACTTCACATATTCTGAACACACTTCCTTACAAAATGAAAACTAATCTAAAACCATCCTCTCACTCACACCAGTCTCATGTGCACAAAAACTGATGGAAGATCTATAACAAAAATAATAAGTAATCGAAACAACCTCTCTCATGGCCAAACTACACTTCTTGAACAAGGTACTGCATTTAATGCAGTGCCTAGGGTTATCCCTTCATCCCTTCGGCACCGCCACATGTGACAGTCCCTGATCCAAGACGCCAGAATTCTCACCAACCACATATTCTCTTTACAGACACTGCACTTGACTATTTCGGCCAGCAGTCCAAATATCTGCAAAAATTTTATGAGGTACATCATGTCCTCACCCCTCTCAGCATGCAACCACAAACCGATAAATTTCATTGTCATATCCATATCTAACAAAAGAAGCCACAAAATAAATATAATGCCTTACCACATGACAAACAGCAAACCAATAACACCAATCGACAAAGCAATCACACCAAAAAAAAAAATTAATTGGTAACTCACTGAAACCAATTTCTGTTCTTCAGTCACAGGCAATACAAATTAATTCACACTGCAACCAATGATGCTCAAATGAACCCAATACACCACATAACACTCAGACCACAAACACACCACCAAAGGACACCACCAACCGTTACAAGACGACATCTACAAACACAACCAACTCATAAACTAAGGTCTGCACCATCATGGCATTACACACCACAACACCCTTACGTCATAGGTCAAAGCCGATAGGTGGGATCAGACGCCTCTGTTGACCCTACTAAAATTGTGCTAGAAGCACTTGATGAAGGCAAGAATGCAACACGCATTTTTTGGATCTATCAAAGGCATTTGACACAGCTGACCACAGAATTTTGCTAAACAAATTAGAAATAAGGCGTATGGCACTGATTTGGTGTAAGTCATATTTGGAGAGTCGTGTGCAAACCGTTGAAATCTCACATGTTCCTAAAAGACTAGTAATAAAACACTTATCATATCCGAAATATATTAATACAGGTGTCCCCCAGGGAAATGTATTGGGCCAAATTCTCTTTCTTATATATACAAATGATTTCCCACAGAATATCAGGTATGGAGAAAAATACTATTTGATGATGACAGCAACATGGGGATTACAGACAAAAATTCAACACAGTAACTTTAAATGTGAAAAAGACAAACTGACTAAATAAAAAAAAACAATGATACTAATGATGTACTACATTGTGTAACTGATACCACATTCTTGGGGATGAATATAGTCTGTCAGTTGAAATGGACAGAACATGTGAGAATTTGCCAAAGAAGCTATCCTCAGCATGTTATGCCCTGCAAATTCTTGCACCTGTTTGTAGCATTACATTCCTCAAAATTGCCTACTTTGGATATCTGCAATCAATCCTCAGTTATGGAATAAGTGCTGCGAATATATAAACTATTTTCAAGATACAGAGAAGAGCTGTATGACAGTAACAAATAGCTGTAACCATACTCTGTAAAGATTTATTCAAAAAGCTAGAAACTGAGACAGTTCCATGTGAGTACATCTATCAAAACATCATGCATATAAGAAAAAATATTAATATGTACACCACACACAGCACAATACATGACCATGGAACCAAATCCAGGCAGTGTTCACATCTAAACGGAAGAAACAAGTCAAAAACTCAAAATAGTGTACTATACTATGGAATATAATTTTACAATAGACAGCCACAATAAATAAAAGATGCAAATGATCCCCACACTTTTAGCCAAATCCTAAAAAAATATTTACTTAATAATAGCCACTACACTGTAAATGAATATTTAAAATAATTTCATTGTAACTTATTTTTCACATACATTGCACTGTGTAAAATTTTTTTGTGATATGATTAGAAAAGTACAACTAAGTAAACTACTGTAAGGGGTATGCTTATTTTAATAAGAAATATTGTACAAACATTTGGCGACATCCATGCAATTTATATTGTTGAACAGATATCTTTCGCTATTTTTCAACTAACATTAAAAGTCTGACAGATAGCCAACCAACATTTAAAAACAAATTAAAGGAATTTCTGAAAGACTACTACTCCCACTCAATGGACGAATTATTAGACGCGAAAAAGCACCACATACCCCCACCACATCATTACGAAATGTCATATTCTTGATGTAATGTACAAAACGACCCTCGGGTTGTGAGCAGCTTTAGTTACCTATTTCACACAAAAAACGGCTACGTCGCGCGAAGCGCCATAACAGGCTGACGCCAAAAACGCTTATAACAACTTAATGGTGTGTCCGTAAAGGAATGATTACTTAATTAATCAAACGGAACAAGCGACATCTCAAAGCAGAAAGAGGCTTAAGTACCTGATTCCAACTTTAAAACTTTCAGCAAACCATCTTCTCCCCCACAAGCGATGTAGCCTTGCTCTTTATTCCAAGCCAGACATTTTAATTTAGTATTGTTGGGAATCGCAATCTGAAAGTTATTAGATATTAAGTTAATCATACGCCTAAAATATGAGAACAATAAAAGGTAATATGTTGTGGAAATACGAAATATTTGACTAAAAATAACATTTACAAAGGTATGAAATCATGGGTGAGATATTAAAAGATTGCAGCAGGGGAATGACCTTTTTGCTTAAATAAATAAACATTTTTATTAATATTTTCTTTCGGATGACAAACAGATTCAAAATAAACAAAGTAACTGACGCCGCGCAAAGTACATACGATGAAGATATAACATTCTGACAATCGTCTAGCTATACATACAGGAAATACCAGAAATGACATACATTGGTGCGGAAGTTGTTACAGTTTGACAGCAGGAGCGACATCAGTGCTCCAAGCGGTAAGAAAGCATACAGCCACATGTGTCTATTTATTTATTTATTTTATTTATTTATTATCATCCCAATGATCACATTTGTGATATAGGATTTGTCAGGGTACATTTTAACAACTATATAATATCTTTACAAAATTTGTATCTGTGCTGAATTCATATTAATCTATCTTAAGTTTAATACAATATACAACTAATAAGTGTTTTTATAACATAATTTCTTATGCACTGATGTAATTTCATTTGTCACATTAACTTAAACATATATTGTTATACAGTTGCGCAGATATATTCACTTAAGTCCAGTCCACAAGCAACGATCTGTCTGTGCAGGCATCGGCGCAGATGTCTGTACTTGCAAAAGTTCGCTGCAAATGTGGTGTGTTCACAAGACAGAAACCCCAATCTACTACTCGCCCGCCATCTGTCGGTGTAGAAAAGAAATATCAGTGGCAAATGACTACGCTCACCATAAACGTAAAAAATTTAATTCAGTTATTTTGAAATATAGAAATGGAGGAAGTTCTGTTGTGGTCTGTGTTCGCAGCTTGTGTTACAAAAAACATTCAGACCAACCGCAGGAAACAGAGAAAGCGGTCAAAATGGTGTAGACAGTGGCTGCTAAAGCGAAAGCAGTTTTCTCACGTACATTTAGTGCGAGAGTTGCAGGGCGAACCTGTTTTGTTTTACATTACTTCGTGTTCCATTTCCTGGCACATTGACACTCCAATTTCATCTTCAATTGTACTCCTGCTTGGTCTTGGCGTTTCTTGATCACTAAGAAAGCCAAGCAGATCAAAATACCATAACATTGGCTGGTATACTTGATCTACTCTTACACCAGATCTTCTAGATTTCTGAACTTTGGATAACTCTTTTCGGTAAACAGTTCGCTGGCAGACTTAATTTACTTGACTTGCCTTCATGGATCATCCTTCAGTAGAGCGTAAATAGCTTCAAATGTGTTGGGTATTATTTTACTCGACGCTTGTTTCGATATTTCAGTTGGAAATTCCAAATCCTTGTAGCTCCTTGCTGTTGCTAGGAATCTTAATGTTACCGCCAGCCGTTCATGAGGAGAAATTGCCCTTCTCATACAAGTATTTTTTCTCATAATATGAGGGGTTACAAGCTTTAAGAGATAACTATAAGTTTCGACATCCACCCGCAAATAATTTCGCCAGTTCGCAACAATTTTTTTTTAATTACCGTTTCTCTGTTTGTCGAGGCGTCAACTGCCCGCAATATTTCAATTAGAGCATTGTATGCTGCTGTCTTTTTGTCTCGGTCACTATATTCTTTACTTTTAATCTTCCACAAACATGGGTGGTTTCTATATATTTCAATGAATTCACTTACAAACTCTCGAGAACACTGACGAGTATCAGCCATTTTAATGCCCTGTGCGCACAAATACAAACACTAGACTGAGTAAACAGCTGTTTCGCGCCAGATTTGCAGCGATCTCCTGTACACACGCTCCAACTTGTCTGTGCAGATGTGGTTTGAACCCACAGGTTTGAGTGGTTTCGCTCAAACCTCCAACTCCAACTTCCAGGTTTGCACACACCTCAGGTTGGTGCAAATCTTCTGTCCACACGCAACGATCTGTCTGCGCAGATGTGATGTTGTTGTGGTCTTCAGTCCTGAGACTGGTTTGATGCAGCTCTCCATGCTACTCTATCCTGTGCAAGCTTCTTCATCTTCCAGTACCTACTGCAACCTACAACCTTCTGAATCTTCTTAGTGTATTCATCTCTTGGTCTCCCTCTACGATTTTTACCCTCCACGCTGCCCTCCAATGCTAAATTTGTGATCCCTTGATGCCTCAAAACATGTCCTACCAACCGATCCCTTCTTCTAGTCAAGTTGTGCCACAAACTTCTCTTCTCCCCAATCCTATTCAATACCTCCTCATTAGTTACGTCATCTACCCACCTTATCTTCAGCATCCTTCTGTAGCACCACATTTTGAAAGCTTCTATTCTCTTCTTGTCCAAACTGGTTATCGTCCATGTTTCACTTCCATACATGGCTACACTCCATACAAATACTTTCAGAAACGACTTCCTGACACTTAAATCTATACTCGATGTTAACAAATTTCTCTTCTTCAGAAACGCTTTCCTTGCCATTGCCAGTCTACATTTTATATCCTCTCTACTTCGACCATCATCAGTTATTTTACTCCCTAAATAGCAAAACTCCTTTACTACTTTAAGTGTCTCATTTCCTAATCTAATCCCCTCAGCATCACCCGATTTAATTTGACTACATTCCATTATCCTCGTTTTGCTTTTGTTGATGTTCATCTTATATCCTCCTTTCAAGACACTGTCCATTCCGTTCAACTGCTCTTCCAAGTCCTTTGCTGTCTCTGACAGAATTACAATGTCATCGGCGAACCTCAAAGTTTTTATTTCTTCTCCATGGATTTTAATACCTACTCCGAATTTTTCTTTTGTTTCCTTTACTGCTTGCTCAATATACAGATTGAATAACATCGGGGAGAGGCTACAACCCTGTCTCACACCTTTCCCAACCACTGCTTCCCTTTCATGCCCCTCGACTCTTATAACTGCCATCTGGTTTCTGTACAAATTGTAAATAGCCTTTCGCTCCCTGTATTTTACGCCTGCCACCTTCAGAATTTGAAAGAGAGTATTTCAGTTAACGTTGTCAAAAGCTTTCTCAAAGTCTACAAATGCTAGATACGTAGGTTTGCCTATTTTTAATCTTTCTTCTAAGATAAGTCGTAAGGTTAGTATTGCCTCACGTGTTCCAACATTTCTTTGGAATCCAAACTGATCTTCCCCGAGGTCGGCTTCTACCAGTTTTTCCATTCGTCTGTAAAGAATTCGTGTTAGTATTTTGCAGCTGTGACTTATTAAACTGATACTTCGGTAATTTTCACGTCTGTCAACACCTGCTTTCTTTGGAATTGGAATTATTATATTCTTCTTGAGGTCTGTGGGTATTTCGCCTGTCTCATACATCTTGCTCACCAGATGGTAGAGTTTTGTCATGACTGGCTCTCCCAAGGGTGTCAGTAGTTCTAATGGAATGTTGTCTACTCCCGGGGCCTTGTTTCGACTCAGGTCTTTCAGTGCTCTGTCAAACTCTTCACGCAGTATCTTATCTCCCATTTCATCTTCATCTACATCCTCTTCCATTTCCATAATATTGTCCTCAAGTACATCGCCCTTGTATAGGCCCTGTATATACTCCTTCCACCTTTCTGCCTTCCCTTCTTTGCTTAGAACTGGGTTGCCATCTGAGCTCTTGATATTCATACAAGTGGTTCTCTTCTCTCCAAAGGTCTCTTTAATTTGTCTGTAGGCAGTATCTATCTTACCCCTAGTGAGACAAGCCTCTACATCCTTACATTTGTCCTCTAGCCATCCCTGCTTAGCCGTTTTGCACTTCCTGTCGATCTCATTTTTGAGACGTTTGTATTCCTTTTTGCCTGTTCATTTAATGCATTTTTATATTTTCTCCTTTCATCAATTAAATTCAATATTTCTTCTGTAATGTGCGCAGACATTTGCGCAGACAGATCATTGCGTGTGGACGGGCCTTTATGCTGTAATAACATTTGTCAAGCATGTGGTTCTATATAACAGTTTTAAAGGCCGGTATTACACTATCAAATTTCTTTGTCAAAGATTTGATCAAAGATGTGATCCAATATTCCATCCAATATATTCGACAAAGATCTTTGAGGTAGCGCTAGAAGGGGTATTACACTGTCATCAAATTTTTCGTCAAAGTTCAAGATGGCTGACAACAACTTGTCATTAACCGCAGCAGTTGTACGTACCCCAATTGCATTGTGTGCACTAGAGATGGGCAAACTGAAACACGTAACTGTTTCGAAACAAATGAAACAGTACAATGTAATGTTTCGATATGCTGTTTCGAAACAGTGAAACAGTTTGTGTTTTGTAATCTAATAAACGTAGACATTTTATCATCTTGAATGTCTACTGTATAGGTATGTCCACATAAACACAAATGAGGTGCGAGAGCGCTAATCATATCGCAGAAAGTATGAAACTATCACTTAGGCGTCTTGGCAGTTTCGTATTTCATGCAGCAAATGCGCTGCTATCGTGTCGTGTGACTTTCATACTTTTCAATTGGCTGAGGACAGCCATAGCTGAAGACAGAAGAACCACCACGAACGAAACTGGAGGTGGGAGTGAACTGCGGAAACAACGGATATGGTACTGGGATTCCCACATTCTGCTAGTATGGGAATATACCCATCCTGCTAATTCCCATGCACACAAAGGGAATCATTGTGGGTAATAGGCACAGTGACTATAGACTCACAAATAATTCGAATAAATAACAAAATATAACAGAAAAATTTTGTCTTTCAAGGTGTTTCGAACCGTTACTATAAATTCACCATGCTTCCCAGGCCTTCCCGTTCACCATTACACTATCAGTGATATGTCAAACAGATTGCTTGCAATTATACCTACATTAAATTTATGTATATGTATAATAACTGTCACTCTACGCCTTTTTTTTCAAAATGTTCTAGGCTTACTTGCGTTTCTTAATATGATTACTGTACTTGAACAGAGAAACGCATGTTATAAAAAAAAGTGTAATTTAACTGAATGATTTTCACATATTTATTATTTTGAATGTGAATAGTATGCGTTGTTTTATTGTTTGGTTAATGTTTATAAAGCAGATGTTACGCCATTTCGGAATAGGACAGTCACCTAGAAACGAAGCTTTATTTTCGGATATCTTAAGCTTCATGCTATTGTTTGTCAAAACGATTTCGACACTCTTGAAAGTGTTTCACGAAGTGGTATGTTGTGTTTCAGTACCTGTGCCGAGCCCGAATCTCGTCCGACACAGAGCGGAATGAAACATCACTGTTTCGATACAATCAGTCCGTTCCAAGCACAGGTGGAGTGAAACAGCCTTATTTTGAAACAACGATACAGTTTCTGTGTCTGGCTCGAGATCGAATCTGGTCCGGATATCCGAGACAGGGGCGGAATGAAACACCACTGTTTCGAAACAGTGAACCACAGCCGTTCCGAAACACTGAAACAGTTCCACGTATCGATACACTGTATCGAAACATAGAAACAGTGGCCAAGTCTAGTGTGCACATGCGGAAAAGAAGTGAGGGAAAAAATGGAACCATACATACGAGGTTGACAGTCTTAAAAGTCCTGGGATTACAACTTGATAATAAATTCAGTTGGGAGGAGCACACCACAGAACTGCAGAAAGGCCTTAACAAATCTGTATTTGCAATTCGAGTGTTAGCAGACATAGGCAACATAAAAATGAAAAAGCTTGCATACTTTGCCTACTTTCATTCCATAATGTCATATGGGATAATATTTTGGGGTAAATCTTGATGTCAAACAAAAGTTTTCAGAGTCCAAAAGCGTGTAATACGTATTATTTGTGGAGTAAATTCACGGACGTCCTGCAGAAATCTCTTCAAAGTACTGGGTATACTAACTACTGCCTCTAAGTATATTTACTTCTTAATGAATTTTGTCGTAAATAATATATCTCTTTTTCCAACAAACAACTCAGTTCTGGAATTGAAACACGGCGTCTGGTGTAGTAGGACTAATGAATCGCTCCATGAAAATTAATTGCGTAGTGTCTATAAAGTGTGTATTATGTAGTGAAATATTACGTAAAGGAATAAAAATTTGTTCTACATTGTAAAAATGGTACCACACAGAATGTTTTGGTGTTACTAACTTTAATAATCCAAGTTGTGAGTGCGGGGTAACAACGTGTAACAGCCGACAGACTGCAGCCAAAATGTTTGCCGATGGACAAGACGAATGTTTATTATGTTCTCTACAGCGAGATGTGGAAATGTGCGAACAGTATACAAATCTACTTAAGAAAATGATGAGAAGCCTTCTTAGCAACTCGGATAGTATTAACGACGATAACAGTGTATATGTTACACCTAATCCAGTGCATCGTAAACAGTGTGAAAACATGCTTCACTCAGCAATAAACGTATGTATCAGTGCACCTGAGGCAGGTGTGAATACAGATAAAACCACGTACGAGGAAGAATATGTTATGTCTAGTGCAGTGCGTCGTAAACATTGTAAAAATATGTTTCATACAGCTGTAAACACAGCGATAAATACGCAGAGTGAAATAACAACAGGTAGGCCTACCGGTACTGTAAACCACACAAAGGAACATGCGCAAATTAATACAGTGTTACATGCGCAAATTTCTGAATCAAATGTGTGTGTATATATTCTGACAGCCACGGACGTGGTCTTGCTGAAATCTTACGTGATAATTATCGTGTAAATGCAACCGCCATTGTAAAACCGAGGGCACCCATGTCTGAAATCACAACAAACATAAAAGTCGGAAATCGCCCCAGCTCAACTCAGTGTACAATTATAATAGGTGGAGCTAATGATGTCTACAGGAATGAACTTTACAAATCCACTAACAATTTGAAAGAAATTTTGAGCTTTGCTAGAACACCTGTAATTGTCGTTGGTATTCCCCATAGACACGATCTTATGACTACTTCTATTGTAAATAAAGAAATTATTAGGGCTAACAGACAGTTCAAGAAGATATGCAAAGCATTTCAGAACTCACATTTCATTAGTGTAGATTCACTGGAGAGAGAACATTATACCCAACCTGGCCTGCATTTAAACAACAGGGGAAAGATTGTATTAGGACAAAAAATCCGAGACTTCCTTTGTTCACTAGGCAGATGCAAGAAAAGTGAGCACATTATTCTTCCACCTCCAGTAACCCAGTCTACAGCATCGTGTGTAGGACAACAATCACCATCTTCAACAGAAGCATATCAGCCTACACTGCTGGAAGCTTCAACAACAGTACCTACTAAGGAAAGTGAGCCCACTATTCTTCTGCCTCCAGTAGCCCAATCTACAGCATCTTCTCCAGTACTACTATCACCATCTTCAGTAGAAGCAGATCAACTTACATTACTAACAGGTTCAACAACTGTACCAACTACCCAAGCAGAAGCAATGAAAACCACCCGCCCCTTAAGCAAAAGAAGAGTGTCACCACCAGGCCATCTCAAAGATTTTTTATTGGAGGCAGGCACCAATCAGCCAATGCGGTGAGCACTGCAACAGATGCCAAGCATAAAAAATTAGTAGTTTTGTATCAAAATGTACAGGGTATAATTAGTAAGATTCCAGAATTAGAAGTACTATTGCTTGATGAACTAAAGGATGTTTCAGTTTTATGTGTATGTGAACATTGATTAAAAGAAAATCAAGATTTTGCTGCCAGAATAACAGGATATGAAATGGTTAGTAGCTTCAGTAGAGAAACTTTTAAAGGGGGAGGAACATGCATTTATGTCAGACAAGGAATTGAATATAAAGAAATCAAGTTTAGTAAGATAAAAAACATTGAAAAAGTATTTGAATATTGCGTTTGCAAACTAACAGACCTTAAAATAATTATTGTGTGTGTATACCGTTCCCCATCAGGTAATTTTATGGAATTTTTGGACAGTGTTGAAAGTCTTTTTAGTGAGTTAAGACATTCTACAGAAAGCATTATTGTACTTGGAGATTTCAATGTTAACTTCAAAATCAACTGTTTAAATGATACAAAATTGACCAATGTCTTTTGTTCGCATAATTTAGCACCAACTATCTTTGAATACACTAGACATGGTAAGAACCCTGAAACAATAATAGACCAAATATTTCTTGACTTACATAAACTAGACAATGTTGTAGAAGTGATTGACCTGGATTCTCCGATCATTAAGCACTAAAACTTAGTATAAATAATGTACTCTGTAAAAACTCTAGGCCAAGTGAGAAACACATCCACAGGAGATGTATTAATGTGGACAACATTAGGATTTTTAATTCCTTGTTAAAAAATACAAGTTGGGATCTAGATAAACATGATAGTATAGACATTAAGTTTGAGTCATTTCTAGCTGATTACAAACCTAACTTTGAAATTGCTTTTCCCCTTAAGAAAATGAAAGTAAAAGGCACAATTAACACATGGATAACACAGGGCATAAGAAAATCTGGAGAGCAACTCAGAATGTTAAGTAAATCAGCAAGGCAAAATCATGCTTTGAAACAATGTGTTAAGTGTTATAGGAAATCATACAAGAAAGTAATCACTGCAGCAAAAAAGTTAAATAATGATTCATATATCAGTAGAAATAATGGGAACAAAAAAATGAAATCAGTTTGGAAAGTGATCAATAGTAACTTAGGAAGAAGCAAAGTAAGAAACAACATTGTTATTAAAACTGAGGACAAAACTATAAATGATCCATTACAAATTGCCAATATATTCAACTGTCATTTTACAAGTGTAGTTCAAAACCTCATACAAACCCAAAGTAGTACAGACATCAGTCATAACATCACATTGAATTCCGAAACTATGTTTTTGTATCCTGTAACAGTACATGAGGTAGAGAATGCCATCAGCAAACTAAAAAATAAATTATCCTGTGGCACCGATGGCATTCCAGACAAAATCATTAAACACAGCAAATATATTTCTCCTCTTCTTGTAGATATAATTAATGCATCTTACAGTACTGGCACTTTCCCTAGAAAGCTGAAACAATCAATTATAAAACTATTATACAAAAATGGGGATCATTATGATGTAAAAAACTACAGGCCTTTATCAATGTTATCTTGTTTTTCAAAAATTATAGAAAGAGTAATGTATGGAAGACTCTCTACTTTCCTAAAAAAAGTGGAATATTGGTCGATGAACAAAATGGCTTTCGAAAGAATAGATCAACTGAAACAGCTATATACAACTTTCTAAAACTTGTCCTAAATTCCATTGATAATAATGAAGTAAATTGTGGGTTTTTTTTAGATTTATCAAAGGCTTTTGACGTTATTGATCATAAACTACTGCTCGAAAAACTTAGTTGCTATGGACTCCGTGGTACTGCTCATGCATGGTTTAAGTCATATTTATCTGGCAGATCCCAGAAAGTAGAAATAGTTCATGATGGAAAGTCGTACTTTTCTGGTTATAAGGAAGTTAGTTATGGGGTGCCCCAAGGATCGGTGTTGGGACCCCTGTTGTTCTTGATCTTTATAAATGACTTGCCAAACTATTTAACACAAGCTGATTGTGTACTTTTTGCTGATGATACAAGTCTCTTTATTAAAGCTCAGAATGAGACTGACCTTAACAGCAAAATTGAAACAACAGCAGTTGAAGCAAGTAAATGGTTGAGGGACAACAGTTTATTTGTGAATGAGGGGAAAACATTATGGATGAATTACAGACATGTTTCAAATAATATGAAGCCCAATATAACTGTGAAGCTAGGCCAACAGAATATACTACAAACGCCGAATACAAAATTCTTAGGAATTTGGTTAGATGAGCATCTAAAATGGGACAAGCATATAGATGTGCTCAATAAAAAGTTAAGTAAATGTTGCTATGTATTTAGAACGCTCAAAAATTGCTGCAGTGATCAAACAGTATTGTGTACATATTATGCATTTATGCATAATCTTTTGTGATATGGTGTCATATTTTGGGGCAATTCAAGTGAGGCAAAACGCTCCTTTATTATTCAAAAACGAGCGATAAGAATCATAAAAGGAGCTGCACCTAGAGATCCATGTAGGGAAATTTTCAAGAAATATAAAATCATGACTCTTCCATCCATTTACATCTATGAAAGTATATGCTTTCTGAAGTCTCACCCCCAGTTTTCTTCTTTAAACAGTGAGTTCCATGACTATACAACAAGACAGAGTAATGAATTTCACAGAGAAGTGCATAAGAAAGCCCAATACAACAAGAGTGCAATATACCACCCAAAAATTCTCTATAGTGCTCTTCCCTTAAAAATAAAAAGGATTCAGCAGCTGAGCAGTTTTAAAAGTGAACTCAAAAGAATGTTAATCAGTAATAGTTTTTACAGTGTTAGTGAATATATGAATTCTTCAGAAAGATAGCGTGCCTTCACCTATCTTATAAGTTACTCATATACAAACTTGTGTCGTGGGGTAGACACTTTTATGTACACACAAAAATTAATTAATCTGTCAATATAGAGTGTTATAATCATTGTTTCTTGTTGCTGTCCATTATACACAGAATATATGTAACCTATTTGTGTCCTATATTGTTACAGATTTATATCATGTAAGCTATAATTGTTTTGCCCATATATTTAATTCAGATTATTCACTGATAGTTTTTACATAATATGTTGTTATTCATATTTTTTTCTGTATGTAACATATGACAAATCCCATATCATTGTACATGATAAAACGGGTGCTCAATAAACTGAAACTGAAACTGAAACAATACCAGGAACAAAAATGATCTGCACAAGGACTTAAAAGCACTTACTTTAGTTCAAAAAGGGGTCCACTACTCAGGAACACTCATCTTCAATAATTTGTCAGGAAACATAAAAAATTTAGTTAGAAATAAAGATCAGTTTAAAAGGAGCCTGAAAGACTTACTACTGGCCAACTCCTTCTACTCCATTGGCGAAATTTTTAATAGAAACAAATGATGTATTGGATTTATTCATACTATTAGTATTGTTATTTCAGCTTAAAAAAATCGACATGTTCCACATCCACGAGGATCTCCCCAGCATGGATCTATGGAACGAAAAACTAATCTAATCCGGGTGAAGCCGTGGGTTTTACGACGACACGATAAAAGCATTCAACAAAACTTGTTACGTGAGCTTACAGTGGAAGACGTCAAGTCGTACATCAATTACTTAAGAATGGACGAGCATACATTTCTGCATGTGCTCAATGAAGTGTATCCTCATATCACAAAACACAATATTCACTTAAGAACTACTACATCTTCAGAAGACAGGCTCACTGTAACACTCCGATTCCTTGCTACAGGAGAGGCTTATGTTAGGTTAGGTTAGGTCAGGTTAGGTCAGGTCTCCAATCGTCTTAATCTATTTTTGTATTCGGGGTGCCTCACGTTGTAAAGCGCCGCATCAGCTTCAGACATCTCTATTAATTTTGTAGTTGTCGGCACACACCAATTGTATTTACCGGCAATGATTATAAAACCACTACAGACGACAGAACGCTGCAGTGATGCTAGCACTCCATGTGGTAACATGTCACATTGCAGTGAACAGAAGACAAGCGGTTTCTTTGATCAAATATACAGCGAGGCCCTAGATTTGATCAAATATTGGACGACGCAGACGCACAAGACTGAGGGATTGTACCCTCTGCAGTTGGCGAAGTTCTAGCGTAACTAAGACGCTTCTCCTTCTTACTTGAAGTTTGGTATGGAATGACATGGCGGTTGGACGATTGCTTGACTTTGTGCTGGTTTTTTTTTTTTTTTTTTTTAAATGGAGAAAGATTAAAGAATAGTGTGAGGGACAGTCAGAGAATGGAAAAGGAATGGTGTAAGTGGCTGGCCGGTATTTTCAACAATGGGTTCCGCTCTTCCGCATAATTCTCCCTCATAGTTTAACTACTGCAGCTGCTGGAGTAGGGCTTTTTGCTCATTGACAAATCTTTCGACTTCGAGTTCCTCGCGGGTATACTTGACCCTGCCGGCACGGCACTCTGCCTTGAACCATTGTTCCGAGACATCGAACAAGATATCCCAGTCTCGTGGCGTAAAGATCGGGTACGAGTTGATGAGGGCCAACTCTTTCCTGGTGAGCACGCGAATGAAGATGCACCGCAAATGACCGAAGCGGTATGGGCGGTGCAGGAGGGAAGGCTTAGGTATGTCAGGCGGAGTGAAAGGGTATGGATAGTCGAAATAGGGGTATGACCCGTTTTTGAGTGACATCACAATCTTCTTAAGGAAGGTTTGCACATTACGCACTCCTGGGAGTGGTAGGCACAGACCCTCTTTTACTGTTGACTCATCGTCGTGGGAGGGGTCGATCGGCGCCGCGGCACTGTTACTTACGGCTGCCACCACAGTGGGGGACGGCCCTGGTGTCGCATCGTCTGTTTCCATGGGCGCCACCTCCTGCATTGCTGCAAGGGGCGGAGCAGCGATTGTTTGCGTGGCCACGTCGACCCCCACCGGACGACTCACGTGGGGGGGGGGGGGGCGGCGGCGGGAACTGGCGGCTTCTTCTTAATAGCCCGCAGCTCATCTCGCAGCTGCTGGAGCTGGCGATGCACAGCTGCGAGCTCCTCCTTCAGTGCGGCGTTTTCGGCCGCGAAGGCGGCTTGGAAGCCGGCCATAGCTTCATCGGTGGCGGCCTCAAGGCGGCGCGGCTCGCACCCCTCGCCGGAGCGGGGGGCAGGACGGCCGTCGAGGCGCTTGACGTCGCCGCAGGGTGTGGTGCGGCGGGTAGACGGCGTGACTCGCGGAGGTAGCCGCAGCTACGCGAGTTGGCGGCGTGTGGTCCGCCGCAGTTCGCGCAGCTGCTGGCTACCCCACGAGGCTTCGTGCAGCTGCGGGTGTCGTGAGCCGCCGCGCACTTCAAGCACGCGACGGCGTTCTTACACCCGCGCGCAGTATGCCCCAGCCGCTGGCAGTTGTAGCACTGGAGCATCGTCCTTGACAAAGTCCCTTTTACCTTCGACCATAGATACATTATGGTCGAAGCCTTTTACACTATCAAATATCTTTGACAAAGATATTGGATAAAGAAATTTGATAGTGTAATACCGGCCAAAGTTATCCTCGTTTTCCAGCTCTTTGATATGTTTTGGTAGTGCATTAAAAAGTTTGATGCCTTGATTACATACCTGTTTCTGGCTTCGGGTCCTTGTTACAGCTTGTATGTGGAGATCTTTACATTGCCGTGTATCGTAATAATGGAAGTCTGTATCAGAAAGCTAATGTTTGTTTTTAATTATTTTCTAGTCAGTTAACGAAATATTTGTTATGTTTTTGCCTTCCATGCGTTAGCAAATTACTAAGACACATGAATTGTCATGAAATACGCTTAAAAACAGCCGAATCACATTGATTCAAAGACATAGCTGCAGGTTATTCATGAAGAAATACTTACAAATGTATGTATATTTTCACCTTATTCCCGTGGAAGCTAGAGAATATAAACACAAAGGAGTATATATTACTGTTGTAGTCTGTTATTATCACAAGCGCTTTCCTTGACTCTTTTTTTTATGGAGTCTAATAATTCGCCCATTCTGAAGGCCCCCTTAAATGAGCAAATAGCTTTGAGGAAAAAAGGCTTTTATGTATCCACATTCAGACAGCGTTTGTCAGTTAAACCTCACTCCGAAACACACGCTGTTCGTATTTGTGTGTATTTTGAGAGCAATGAGAATGGCCACAAATGAGCCAGTCCTGGAATTGATTTTGGCACTGTGTTTAAAGAAGAAGAAAGATAGACTGTGGCCCAGGGAATAGCTTAAAATGAGAGATTTACCCATGCAAATACGCTAAAGGAAATATTACACTCAGAACATGATGATTACATCAACTTTCTTCAAACGGACAAAGAAACTTCGCAAAACTTAATAATGTCTTGCCTGACAAGATATGTAAAACAAGTCTGTACACGTACTAACAAGGGAATGGTCCAATAAGACATGTGGAAATCTATCCTGAATTTTTTGACATAGGAGGAAGACAACGAAAGAAATGCACTGTCAAGATGTTAGAGGTTAACACGCACTACAAGTATTAAAAAAAAAGTAGCTGAAAATTTCCAAATTCGTAGCACGCCCGGCGGTAGGAATGTACTCCCCTAAGGGTGCTGTAGTAACTGTACACACACACACACACAGCCGAGGTCGGTGGTACATTTGTAAATAGAAAACATGACACAACCCGATCACAATTTATAAAGGACGTTTCAGGTTACCATTCTTTGATAGTTTCTCTGACATTACAGTACTCTCGAATTAGTCACTCAAGTAACATCTACTATAAATTATCCGCTGCTTTTTGCAGTATTGACAAGTACTGACAACACAGATAAAATCCATTAATATTTATTGTGCTTTCGTAAGGCAAGCCTGCGAATAGTACCTTTCTTTTTCTTCCAGTTTCACAGTAATGTAGAATCCAATTAACGTTCTCAATTTAGCAGTGATGAAATATGAAGAACGTGGTTTCCAGCCAAAATCATCTACTTCCCCTGAGGACATACATATGTGCAATTTGTTGGTTGATTTCCTTAAAATTCATCCGAATGATACCGATATCTTGTTTGAAATTGTGGATACGTTAG
Organism: Schistocerca serialis cubense; assembly: GCF_023864345.2. Taxonomy (NCBI): domain Eukaryota; kingdom Metazoa; phylum Arthropoda; class Insecta; order Orthoptera; family Acrididae; genus Schistocerca; species Schistocerca serialis. Next base: position 561,903,160 of record NC_064638.1, on the reverse strand, counting down.
ATGAAATAGGAAATAACTGTGACGATTCCATGAATTGTGGTTTGGGTGACGTCAGTTGTGCAAGTAACAGAAGAATACCTTCCAGGCCTAGAAAAAACACGTACCACAACAGCTTTCAGTAACAAAGAAAAGGCAGTAAAATATTGGTTAAACGAAGGATAGAAAAAACACTTGGAGTTACGTAGCATGCAAAGGTGTTTTCGTTTCGTAAAATAGGAGCATGAACTGTACGAATGGAAGAATGTATTACATGAAGTAGGAAATATGCGCCAAACGGAAATCCGAAACCATCTGAATAAAAAAGTGTTCGAAAGATTTAGAACGGCTTGTGAGAGGCTATGCACCGTTACCGATGGAGTTCTACGAGACTGGGACTCCGAATTGCATCTGCCATGAACATTGCTGATTTCAAGGCTTCGTCGACCTGGCTACGCAGGTTCAAGGAATAGCACGGAATGGGAAGTCGCAAAATTACCAAATTTACGACATGTAAACGTTTAGAGCAGCTGCCAGTGATAGACAATCTATAGAAAAATTCATAGCTGACATAAAGACGAAACTTACTGTTTATAACGCAAATCAGTCAGGTTTCGTGAAAGAACTGCGTGCCCACCGCACTTTATCATTTTGGGGTGAAAAAAAGACGGACTCGGTTGTCCAGTCAATGACTGCAATGATACATTCGTATACGATAATAACAGTGATAAGTATGAATGGTTTACTGTTTCCGCAGCTGTATATCTGTCTTCAAGAACCGCAAGACAAATTAGGGCAAAAAATAAAAAAATGGACCTTTAAGTTGTAAAAATCTGGAAAAATGGGAAATAATAATTTTCAGCATTTAGTTCAGAATGTATTCCTACCAGTTGCAGAAACTAATTCATTGCTTTTGTTGGATTCATTGTCTGGGCATAACGACGCCTCTGCTTTTGTGTATTACAGCGAAAAATACGTAGAAGTAACGTATATTTCTCCTGAAACTACTAGTGCGATTCAACCTCTCGATAATCAATTTTTTCGACAGTGGAAAGTATTTTTCAGGAAATTATCAGACAACATAATTTCCAATACCACTCTCTCGTGTCAGGTTTACCAGTGGAACAGTGTTCTTAAACTCCAGTCATTTGTGCCTTAGCAATTTTCTTCACCATGCTTTACGAATTTGATCAAGTATGCCTGGTATGCAGCACAATATGCAGAACGTCCGTGACCATTTCTGACTCCATCCCAGCTCTGTCTAAATAAAAATAGTGGTTACTGCGAAGTGCCTTGACTGCATCAATTTTTCCTTTTTCCGGTGTGCATGGTGCAAGAAAAATGTTTGTTCTTGTCGTTCAATAGACACCATATTTTTGTGACGACTACAGGGAATAAACAAGAACTGTTTCACTGATAGTCAAATGTACAACATTCAAACATTATTATAAGGAATGGCCTACAGGAATTGTTTTAAAATGTAGTACTGGAAAACACATTATCTCTCAACAAATTACAAGTCCTCATCGATGGAAGTCACCTGTGACATCAAACACTGCTGTGGTTTTATTTTCTCTGTTGGCCACTTTTATCAGAATAACATGTGCGAACTGTCGATATGAAGTTATTCAAAAAAAGTTTGTATAGTTTAAGCCAGGTTATCACATGAGCGAACAAGCATGAGCAAAAGAGAATTCTTCTTTCACGGCCACTCTACAGCTGTGAGAAGTGAATACTCGATTAAAAATCATAGAGGAAAAGTTGTGGTCTGAACGGGATTTGATCCCGCACTCTCTGGATCTCGATTCGCATCCTTTGCCACTAGACCATTTTAGTTTTAGAAAAAATAAAAAAGAATATGACCATCAGTTACACTCGGAACCTGATGATTACATCAATTTTTTGCGGATGCATAGTGAAACATTTAATAACTTGTTTAGCGTTATTCTTCAGATTCAGATTCTTTATTGATCATTCAGCATTATTTCATGCAATTGACTTTGTCAGTTCACTTAACCTATTAATTTTACAAAATAAATTTTTACGTATTTAAGTTGATATTGGGCATTCCTAAAAATTCTAATGAATAGAATGGATTAGTTAACAAGAAGTAATGTACATTTTTTTAAAATAATTTGTCAGGCTTGATTGACGCATTCTTAGACAATTTGTTATACATAATCATGTGTATTGTTAGTTTCAGCTAATTTATTAAGTGGAAACAGCATAGAAGTACAGGTTCTTGTATGGTAGTCATGCCTTTGATTTGTTACACTTAAATTAGGTAGTTCAGCAAGTATGTAATTTATTGCTGTCAGGAATATATCAATTAATAACAGTTTATATTCTATATTTAATGAACAATGGTTTACAATGTGTCCCATTATCTACCTGAGCCATTACTCTGATTGCTTTCTTTTGGATCACCATAATTACATTTATTTTTCTGCTGTTTCCCCAGAGCATTAATCCATACCTTAAAACAGATTGAAAAAAGGCGAACTACACTGTCCTTACATACTCAAATGTCACACAGCACATCAGTATCTTCAACAAATATATAACTCTTGACAACCGAACCACTATGAGATCAACATGAGAGTTCCATGTTAGACTGTTGTCATGTATGATGCCTAAAAATTTTGCCTCTTGTTTTTCTATTTTTGTAGTCATTGATAGACTGAACCACATATTCTGGGTCTTTTCCTCATTTAATAGTAGATTTGATGTTGCATTTTCTTTTGTCAATTTCATACCACTTACAAGGTTATCAAATACATGGTTTACAGATAGAAAAGTTGTATCATCTTCATACATATACGTCTTTACATCTATATTTCCTGGGAAGTCATTTATGTGTACAAGGAAGAAAAGTGGTCCCAATTTAGACCCCTGTAACAATCTGTGTTGAACCTTGAGTGTCTTTGACAGATGAATTCCTGAGGTATGGTTTGATGAGTTTTAAACTTTTATCACATATTCCATAGTACTCGAGTTTAGAGAGCAAAAGAGAGTAGTAAACACAGTCGAAGTCATTGCTCAGATGACATAAGATTACTTTTGTGTGAGCATGGTCCTCGAATGCTGCTAAAATGTCTCTGACTAAGAGCTCTATGGCATGTATAGCTGACCTTCCTTTTCTGTAATCAAATTGTGATGCACTTAAGATATCATTTAGTTCTAGGTACTCATACATCTGCTGATACATAATGCCTTCAAAGACTTTTCCTAGTACTGGCATTAATGAAATTGGTCTGTAGTTTGCAGGATGTGATTTGATACCCTGGAGTCACCTCAGATAGTTTGAGAGGATCAGGAAAAACCCCTTTTATGAGAAAGGGTTTATAGAATATGTTAATGGTGCTGCAATGTAATGTATGATTTCTTTCAATAGATTGTTTGACATATTAAAATATCTGTACTGTATGAATTTTTCATTTCTTTGACTATTTAAGAACTTCGTGTTGGTGTACCTCGTTAATGTGTTTCAATGACGATCTGGCCCTATTATGATTTAGGTTTGCCTTCTTAAGATAATCTATATATGTTACGTTGAGTTTACTGATCAACTTTTTGATATCATCAGCACAGCTTATAAAATATTTGTTGAATGTACCTGCTGGTATTGGGACTGTCTTGTCAAAGTGTCTGACTTCACCTTTAACAGTATTAAATACTGACCAGGCCGTTTTGCATTGGTTTTTACTATTTTTTATGAGATTTGTGTTGTATCTTTTGTTTGCCAATTGTAACTCTTTCTTATACAGTTTCTTTTTTTTTTCGAGATCTTAATTGCATTAGAATTATTCACTTTGCCAAGGCACTTCAACAGCAGTAGCTTATTTTTTTAGATTCTCCAGTTCTTTGGTGTACCACAATTTACCCTTTCTTGTTTTATGATATTTCTTTTGTGCGATATGGGCTTTTAAAGTCCTAGTAAGTAACTGTGGACTGTCTCATAAACTGTTTTGTCACTGGAATCACAGTTTAGAAGTAATTTGTCCCAGTTAGTTACGCTCAGCTGGTGTATTAGTTTTCTGAGATTGTGTTTTGTTAATATTAAAGTATTAGATTTTGTTAACTTTTGTGCAGCCTTGCTCTCATCCCTTTTTATAAAGTGTCTTAACTCTACTGTTAACATGGAGTGGTCTGAGAAAACAAATTCCTTTACCTCGGTGGTGTACATATCCCGAGCACAGTTGACAAAATCATTATCCAAGCACGCTTTTAGTCTTGTTGGTCCTGAATTTACATGGTGGAAGTTGTGCTGCCTTAGCACATTCAGTGACTTATTCACACTGGGTTTGTTACGTGTTGCGTCAAAACTTGAATTAAAGTCTACCCCAATTACAGTTACGTATTGTTTCAACTTCGAAATGTAGCAGAATACACTGTCTAAATTATCTAAAAAAGTTTTATCATCTGAGTTAGGGAGAATGGTAGGTACGTACTATGATAAGTTTCATTATATCACACATGTTCCTAGTAATTTCAAAGTGTTTCTCTACACATGCCCAACTAAGATCTAGTGCTCTACACTCTATTTCATTTGAAACATTGATAACAGTACCATCATTAAAGTACTGAGATCTGCAAAAACCCTCACACTGAAAAAGAAAAGACAGCTATCCGAAAATTCATTCTCTTCTACTTGGTGCTATTGACAGGCAATACTGCAACGTGGAAATATCGTCTGTGGAAGAAGCAGAGAACTTCGATTTCGTTTATTTATTTTCACTCCACTTGTATGTCATTGTATGCATTAGATATTGATTTTATTTATTTCATTCGTGTTCTGTAGACTCATTAGCGATAAATCGCTTGGGTGTATAACGTGTCATTTACATATGTTTGAGACATTTGTTTATAATAATAGATTGTACAAGTGTACATTACATAGAAAAAATGTTTACAAGAATTGTTTTTTGTAAAAAGTTACAAATGACATTGAACAGACTTACAATAGATCAAAATCAATTCACATATTCTCATACATAAATTCGTTCAGTGACTAAATGGTTTTACTTAGAAGATATTGTTTACGTTGATCTTTAAAAGCAGGTGGATCAGTAACTGACATTTTTATTGCCTGAGGGAGAGCATTAAATATTTTTATGCAAGAGTAGTGTACTCCTTTTTGTACCATACTTAGATTCTTTTGTTCAAGATGTAGATCTTTTTTTTTTACCCTAGTGTCATAGTTATGATACATGCTGTTCATTTCAAAAAACGAATGGTTTTTACACACGAAACACATGAGAGAGAAAATTTACTGAGATACTGTTGTGAGTATTCTCAGCTCTTGGAAGAGTTTTTGTTTGCTTTTGGCTGGTTTTCCCAGAATATAATTCCATAGGCCATCAGGGAATGAAAATAACCAAAATATGCAGCTTTCAAAGTATTTATGTAACTGAAGGAAGCAATCGCATGAATAGCGTAAATTGCTGAGTTTAGTTTTTTTTATATAGGTAAGGAATGTGCAAGGACCAGTTTAGATTGCTTTTAACAAGTAGATTCATTAAAGATGTGGCACAGGACTTCACAAACGAAAATGTGTGTGTGTTTCAACACTTTGATGGAAATACCATCAATACCAGTTGAGTTTTTTTTCATGGTCTTCTTAATATCTTCTTAATTTCCTCAACAGTGACAGGAGGCATGCTAATCTGGGGTGTTGCACTAAGTCCACGTCTTTGTAAAAGATTCAGAGCCTCATTTATAGAACCATTACACCCTCTGTTATCTGCTGCAGTCAAAAAATGCTTGTTGAAAATTTTTGCAACATTTTCACCTTTATCAATGATATTCCCATTATGTCTAACTTCAATATTTTCTGCATCATTTGAGTAACTATCAGTTCCTCTTTTAATAACACCCCAGATAGTTTTTATTTTGTTGCCAGAATTATCTATTTCTGATTTGATGAAGATGCTTTTTGCCTTTATCAGAACTTCATTTAGGATCTTGCAGTACCTTTCATAATGAGCTCTTATTTCAGGATCATTTGTATTTCTGAGAGAAATATAAAGCAGTCTTTTAGTCCTACATGACGTTTTTATTCCTTTTGTGAGCCACTATTTGCTGGTACGGCTCTAGTACTTATTATTTGTAGTTCTTAGAGGGAAGACAGCGTCAAAGTGGCACATAAATTCATTTATAAACTGGTTGAATTTGTCATTGACTTTTGTGCTCTATAAATTGGACTCCAGTCAATGAGATGAAGATAACTGTTGAAGATTATGAGATTTTCATTATTAATTACCCTAAATGACATTTTACATCTTTGTCCTTCTTAAATACTTGTTTGCAAATCAAACTGCCGTTTTCTGCTGCTAGTTATTTTATTTGTTTTGTCCTCCTTGTGTTGGCATATATCATTGATAGTTAGAAATTGGCCATCATGGCCTGAAAGACCATTTAGGACTTGTTTTACTGTTGTATTGGTCTTTCTATTCTCTTCAATGAAATATTATCTATAAGACTTGAACAGAAGTTCATAACACTTATGGGGAAGTCTATCATGGGTGTGAGGTTGTATGTGTTCATTATATGTAGCAGGTCAGCTCTACTACTATCATAATCTAGAAAGTTAATGTTAAAGTCTCCTAAGACTACAGTATTTTTATTTTTTGAATATATATGGGATAAAAGAGATTCGAGTTGCTTAAAGAACATACATTGCTTCCCTGATGGGGCCCTGTATACTGTTACTACAATGAGTGACAGGGTCTAGGTGCTAATTTCTATAAAACAAGCTTCAAAATGCTGATCAAAACAGTATTTTGTGAGCTCTAGAGATGTATACAATATATTCTTTTTTACATATATTATTACACCACCCTTCTGCACACTGTTTCTACAAAACTGAGAGGCAATATGACAGCCATCTAGATTCAGTATATTGATACCCTCCTTTACATGGTGTTCGGTAAAAAAAGGATATCAGGATTGTCAATAGTATTACTGTCACAAATATTCATTGTCAACAGTTCTAGTTTACCTCTTAGCCCCCTTATATTTTGATGCAAAATACACAGTTTCTCTTATTTAGTATTGACTTTCTGAGGAAATGAGTTGCTAGGTTTCAAAAGGGGTGAGTTTTTGAACACGCTCGTTAGATAATTGATTTTGTGCATAACTTCTTCATGCTTAATATATAGCTGGGACAGATGTGGTACCTGTACCATTTTGGTAGTTGTCAGCACTGTTTTGTTTTTATACTTGATCATATTTTTCGTAGTAGTGGAAACTCACTATAGAGAGAGATGAATTGTAATATAAAAATTTTCACTTAACATATGCGGCGAAACGTCGACTCACACAACGTCCACTATTTTGTCAAACTTTTAGTCAGTCAAAATTTCTCACAAACACGATATCTGCTTGACAAATGCATCAAACTGCACCACACACAGATAAATATTTGGCAAGCATAGTTAAATTTGATAAAACGTTTGATCCTTTGTGGGCCCCTTAGGGAGACTTGTACGTGATTAACTGCCAAAAATCAATTTTTAAATTTTCCTCTTAAAAAATTATCTGTAGTTTTCTGAGTGAGAAAGAGTTAACTTCCAGGAGAAAATGGGCCACAGAAAGTACCAAAATTAGAGGAGTTTAAAACTGGCTTCACACTCCGCGACATCTTCATGGAACACAGTCAGCTCTGTTAAAAATGAAGTTTTGCTCTCATTTGTTTCGTTTTTTTTACTTTTTAGTCTCTTGATTTGGTTAACCTGCAAAAGCCTTACAGTTGCTTATCTTTCGTTTATACTCAGAGTTTAGTCATTGTTTGCTGTTGTTTGGCTCGAATATTTTGCTAACAGCGAAGTAATTGTGTGCATTAGTTTCTTATTCCACTTGAAAGCAATTGGAAGAATTAAGAAGTTTGGTGTTAAACAACGTAAATTTTATGAAAACCGTTTCACCAAACAATTAACTCAGATAACACTGAAATACAACACTTGAATCAGCTTCAACTAGTACAAGTGCTTTGAAACTAAAACTGAAATATTTGTACAATGGGCTTGACAGTATTAATGCTGATAATATAGAGACACCAACTATTGATTGAAGTTATGTTATTGTTGAACTGTCTGCTCTATCTGAATTAGTAAATATAGTTTGCAGGAATGTGGCAATAGTTGTGTGGAGGTAGTTGAGGAGGTACATGTTAGAAGAGGTTGTGTATCAAAATTACGAATTGTTTGTAATTTTTGTGGTTCAAGCAAATGTGATTATACTTGTGGCATAACAAAACAGAGAGTGTATAATACAAGTATTAAACTTGCTTATGCTATGTAGTGTATAGGCAAAGGGTACAGTAGTGCACAAATTTTATGTGCTGTTATGGACTTACCTCCCCCTACCTTTGGCAGGTACAATAAAATTATTCTATAGACATTAGAAGAAGTAGTAAATGATAGTACAAAAATGCTGTTTAGGAAAATGTAGACATGAATGACAGCAATACATGTATGTCTACAGCCCTGAATGCATCCTGGCGACAAAGAGGCCATAGTTCCCTAAATGGTGCAGTGACAGCTACTTCCTTGGACAATGGTAAAGTCATTGATGTGGAATGTATTACCAAGCTCTGTTATCGCTGTACTAGTGGAATGGAAAATCGTAAATGTTTGATTAATTTTAGTGATTATAGTGGAGAAATGGAATCTGAAGGTGTTGTGAAGATATTTCACATAATAGGTCAGTGGAGAAATATGGTGTGATGCATACATCTTACCTAGGAGATGGGAACTCAAAAGGGCACCAAAAAGTTTGTGAATCCAAACTTTATTCTGGTACAAAAACTGAAAAAAATGGAATGTGTCGTACATATCCAGTAAAGGTTAGGCACAAGATTGACAATCTGAAGGGAAAGAAAGTAGCTGATGGTAAGTGCATAAAGTGGACATGGTCAGCTTACAGGCCAAGAAATAGACATGATGCAGTATTATTAAGAATAAACTATAAGACAAAATAAAAGTGACCTTGAGGGAATGAAAAAGACAATATGGGCTACCTTCTTTCATAAATCTTCTACAGATGACAACCCATATCATGCACTCTGCCCACATGGCAGTGATTCATGGTGTAGCTACCAGGGGGCTGTTACTCAAGATGAGACCTACAACCATAAAAATTCGTTGGCATTTCTTATAATGGAAGTTATAAGACTTATATATATTGGGATCTAAGTAACAAAAGATCATTAGAGAAATGCTTACATGGTAGGACCCAAAACCCAAATGAAAGTTTCAACAATTGTATTTGGGAATGGATACCAAAAAGTGTTGCTGTATAAGTAGGACTAAATACCTTGAAGACAGGTGTGCTAGATGCTGTTCTATGTCTCAATGATGGTGCAGTATCAAGGCATAATGTTGTGTACTTGTTGGGAGTGCCTGGTGGACTAAACATGCATATAGCCACTGACTGAAGAAGACTCTTCATATCAGAAAAATCAGTTTTGTAAATTATAGATTGTAGCAATCAGTCGTCCTTTTTTAAATTTTATTATGCAGATCTAGATTTCAGATAGAAGCTGCACTATTATTTTCAATGCACTATTATTTCGCTCAAAGCATGTAAGTCCTTGTTGACTGGGCTTCACAGTTCAACTGTGGGTGAAGCCTGATCAACAGGGAATACATGCTTTGAGCAAAAATAATAGTGCATTGAGAATGGCTAGCTTCTAGCCGAAATCTAGATCTGCATAATAAAATTTAAGAAATCTAGATCTTCATAATAGAATTTAAAAAAGGACAACTGATTGCTGCAATCTATAATTTACAAGTCAATATAACAGTCGCTGAGTGGAACTGCTTTCTAAATGCAAGGTAACCTGATGGAGAAAAATCGGTGTTGGAATAGCGCCATGCAAGTTTAATAGAAAAAGCAAGTTTTAACTTTAACTTGAATTTCCTGGAAGTTGATTTATTTCATATTCTCATACACTCTGGCTAAAAACTATTAAAGGTAGAGAGCTGAAATTTTGTATACTATCTTAAAACATGCTTGACTAAAAAGAAGACTACTCTTGTGACTTAACTTTGAAAATAAAATGCTTTTTTGAAGAAAAACCCTGAATTGATTTCCAAAATTTTTGTTAATCATAGTTACAATTTTTTTCTACCCAAATTAATGACTGTACCGTCTTTCCAGTAGTCTGCTTTAAAGATAATAGTGTAAAAAACTTACAGGAAAAAATAAACCTCCCACTTCGTCTGTATTTTGGGTAATGTGTAAGCTGTGATGTACATGAATAATTAGTATGGTTTATTTCTCTTGCAACAAAGAAATACAATTTTAAAAAGTGTGAGTGCTAAAGCTGTGGTTCATGCATAAAAATGTACCCAAAAGATGTCCTAAAAGGTGGTAAGCATTATATGGGCTTATAAATCTTATTCTTTGAGTTACACTGTTTAGAAAACTGACAACTGGTTTCCCCAGGTATTCACGGACCAGTCATCTTAAGGTTCCCATAAACGATCAAAATCGCTCTTATATAGCCACTGATTTGCCAAGCAAGCCTGTACATGTCGAAACAACATGTGTCAGTTTATGAGTTGAACCTTCATTTTCAAGCAGATGCTGTTCATTTTTTGAAGTATTTTGACAGTAGTGAGAACAGCCATAACTGCAAACAAACCAGTTCTGGCATTGACTTTGCCGCAGTGTGTTTAAAGAAGAAGAAGAACAAAACAAGTCTCTGGTCCAGGGAATGGCTTAAAATGAGAGATCTGCACACGAATATCTCAAAAAGGAAATATTCTCTGAAACCTGATGATTACAGAACTTTCTTTGAATGAATAATGGCATGTTTTGAAACTTGTTAAGGAGAAAAATTATCTGTCGAGTTCACTCTTACCTAGCCATGGATGTGTCAAACAAACCTGTACATGTACCAAGTAAGTTCATCAATTTAACGTTACTTTTGATGCAGAAGCTTTTCGTGTCTACGAGAGAGAATGGATAAAAATGTAGATTAAGCATTTTTAGTAGCATGGAGAGCTGCATCAAACCACTCTTCGATCTGAAGACCACAGAAACAATGACACTGATGCTGGCACTGTGTTAAAGAAGGAAACAAGACGCTGGCCCAGGGAACTGTTTAAAATGAGAAAGAAATATACAGCTGAAAACCTATTAATGGAAATTTTACTTCAGAACCTGATAATTACATCAACTTTGTGTGGATGGATGGTGAAACGTTCAATAACTTGCTTAGCATTGCTTCACCCTCATATTGAAAAAGAACACACCACTATGCAATAAATTTATTCTTTTCTACTTATACCTCTAACAACAGTTTATTAAGACACCACAACATAGGAACATATAGTCCACATCGTCCGTGGAAGAACCGGACAACTTCGATTTCTTTAATTTCATTTCGTTCATAATCTCTTGTGTAATATATGGCTGGGAAAGGTGCTGTACCTCTACCATTTTGGTAATTGTCAGTGCTATTTTGTTTCTGTACTCGACAGCAGTTTCGATGGCTGTTGAAACTCACGATATAGTGAGATAAATTGTAATTAATCATTTTTGTACTAAGCATATGAGGCGAAAAATCGTCACAAATAATGCCCACCATCTTGTCAAACTTCCCATCAATCAAAATTTCTGGCAAACACATCAAACTGCTCCCACACTGTCAGATATTTGGTAAGCATAGTTAAGTTTGACAAAATGTTTGATTGGCTACTGGGACCTTTACACTTCATGCCATTTTCTAATACAAAATATTTTTGTAAATGTAATTACTTTTGCTTCAAAAGCAATCTGTTTCGGCACAGATTTAGCAACAAAAATGTGGGAAATAGTTTTTTGCTTTTGATGATTTATTATCACGTATGTGCGTTTTTTTTCTTAAGCTATAGTTGTGGTGGCTTGTTTCATATGTTAAATAATGTAGGTAATATTTGCCATCCGTTTGCCACATTCACTAATATGACTGAAGGTTTAGCGAACAAAATTCTACATTGTTGGGTAGATATATGACGTCTTTCTGCAGAAGGTCAGGTCGTCTGGTATTTGCTAGTAGTTTTTTTTTATTACAGGAAAACGACATTGTTCAGACGACTGTACATTTCAAGAGAATCATATTTGAAGTACAGTTCCCTGCCTCCCAGGAATCTTAGAAACTAAGTAATGATAAGTGTGGTGTCATTTTTTACCTGTCGATTTTTGTGGCACTACACTCACTCCCTCCTCTAAAAACTATGTTACAACTTACTATAAACGTTAGTATTCGCATTCATCTTATGTATTCAGAAGTGCCGCTTGGGGTGTGGGGGCTTGGGTAACAAAAATGAGTGTTGCGACCATTTGTCTCAGGCAATGTTGAAAATGTAAGGCAGAAATGAAATTCAAACTTCACAGAACTTAACATCACTTCAAAACGTTCCACAATTTCAAGTGGCAACATTTACACACGTCGTAATCGGCATGGAATGGGACGTAACGCAACAGGTCGTCACAGCCAAGTTTTCTCGGTAAGAAAGTTTTGATGTCGATGTTGGTGAAGGAGAACTTCGTCATCATCAGCTAAACAGGACTGGGAAGGGAAAATTGGTACACCTGATTCATGAAAGTATAGAGGGTGGACCTTGGGCCACACATGGTGAAATACCTGCTGTCATAAGTAGGAAAAGTAGTTATTTTTTAGGATAAATCCAGACAACAGGTTCCCCTACCCAAAGAATATCTCTAGTAGTTTAAAAAATACTTAAACAATCACACACAAGACAGATTTTAACACTTCAAATATCACATATACCAGATATCACAAAGAAAAGAAAACCACTGGAAAGAGTAATATGGGGCATTTCACAGATTTAACAATCCTCCATCACAACATGCAATCAATAAAAAATAAAATACAACTATTAGAAGTTGAGCTCCAATATTTGAACTGCACAGTTGTTAGTGTTACTGAGCACTGGTGTAGACTAGAGACACAGCAATCCAACATGTAGTATTATCATTGAGTAAAAGGGCAAACTCTTACTGCAGGACTGCTTCAAGCAGTGGAGGATCATGCATTTATATCAGAAAAGGAACACTGTTCAAATCAAGACATGACCTCAGTAGTGTAAGTGAAAACAAACACTTTGAAATATTAGCTATTGAATTAACAGGACTTGATATCACCAAGAACTTAATCATTTTGTGCATGTATAGATCTCCCAGTGGTAGTGTGGAACTTTTTTCAATGAATTAACAGAAGTTCTAGATAAAATCTCAACTACAAAGGTCAACATAATTCTGTGTGGAGACATTAACATCAGCACTAATATCATAAATGAATCCAGCAGCACCCTTACAAATATCCTTCAAAGTTTTTGATGTGTTGGCAAATGTGCCAACACCTTGTAGATAGAGGAGGCCGAAATGCACGCTATCTAACGCAGACGGGCGTGAATTCTGGAACAGGATAAGTAGTGAATGCTAATAAGAAAAGTATGCAGCTCCTCGAATACTTAACTTTTATTCCTTCATGTGAATACAGCATTCTTGATGAGACATTTCATACGATAACTATCAAACTATGTAAGGCTAATGGCGCCTTGCTAGGTCGTAGCCATGGACTTAGCTGAAGGCTACTCTAACTGTCTCTCGGCAAATGAGAGAAAGGCTTCATCAATGTAGTTGCCAGCAAAGTCGTCGTACAACTGGGGCGAGTGCTAGTCCGTATCTCGAGACCTGCCTTGTGGTGGCGCTCGGTCTGCGATCACATAGTGGCGACATGCGGGTCCGACATGTACTAAATGGACCGCGGCCGATTTAAACTACCACCTAGCAAGTGTGGTGTCTGGCGGTGACACCACATTCCTCCCCCGCAAATCGGCGAACGGTCGTGTGATAAGGCTTCCGCCCGCCGTGGGGAGGACCCCATGTTGACGTATGCGATGAGGTGGGGAGCCTAACAACAGGCGAGGCTGTGCCACCTGCACCCGGCCATTTGGTCCGAGGGGAGCTAGGAAACGCCTGAAAACCTAGTCCAAGGTGCACGTCAACATGCGGTGTATGCGCCCATAAAGAGACAGGAGGGGCCGAAGGGTCGACCTCCATTGCATCGGGGTATCCGACGCGCGAAGACGCCATGTGGTCCGGAGCGGGCAAGAGTTCCATGGCGGAGGACGGCTGGTCACGGCAAGCGATCGGCGGCGCGTGACCCAGGGAGGCGCTTGGCGGCTGCAGCGAAGCGTCGAATGCGGGCGGCGCCGGCGGCGGCGCGTCGCCATGGGGCAAAATGGAAGGCATCGTCGGTAACACCTGGGGATGAGGCGAGCCAGTAGATGGGTCCCCAGGGCGCTGACCGGACGGCACCGTCGCTGAAAGCAGACGGGGAGCGGCAGAACCCGTGCGACGACAGAGGCGCAGCTGATTGAGATGCCGACGCACCTCACCAGAGGCCCCCAAAACCAAATACATCGCGCGGCCGAGGCAGCGAAGAATGCGCCCTGCGAGCCAACGCCGTGAACCTCGATAGTTGCGATAGAATACAACATCGCCTGGAGCAAAAGCAGAAGTCTGCCGCTGCACAGGAACCTGATGCGGCGGATGCAGCAAAGACATCAAGGTTCGATGAGGACGACCGTGGAGCAACTCAGCCGGCGAGCGACCATCTCGGGGCTGAGAGCGATACGAAGACAAAAAGAGCAACAATGCGTCCTCCCGAGAATGCGACTCTTTCAACTTCAACATCTGCGACTTGAAAGTCCGGACCAAGCGTTCAGCGGCACCGTTTGACTGAGGCGAAAACGGCGCGGATGTCAGATGTTGAATACCATTGGCCTGGCAGAATGATTGAAATGCTGCGGACATGAATTGTGGGCCATTGTCGGAAACAATAGTCTGCGGAAGACCTTCAATGCAAAAGATAGCAGACAACGCTTGGATGGTGGCAGAGGACGTCGTGGAAGATATCCGGACAACAAAAGGAAAATTACTGAAGGCATCTACCAGAACCAACCATCGAGCATTCCAGAATGGACCAGCAAAATCGATGTGCAAGCGTTGCCAAGGGGAAGTGGCTTTCGGCCATGCAAAGACTTTCCGCGGCGGTGCGGATTGTTGTTCGGCACACGCCATGCAAGAAGAACACATATTCGTAATCGCAGCATTGATTCTGAACCAGTGCTGACGAGCAAGTTGTTTCGTGCGCACTATACCCCAATGTCCTTGGTGAAGAAGCCGTAAAACAGAGGACTGTAACGAACGTGGGACCACGACTCTGGACTGATCATTATCAGAACGCAACAACAAAACACCATGTCGAACAAAAAGTCTCTCCTTGTGAGCAAAAAATCGGCGAACCAACGGATCCTCGATCCGAGACATTGACAAAGGCCATTGCGTAGCAACAAAACGCAAAACGGTAGCAAGGACAGGGTCAGCAGCTGTGGCTGTAGCGACACGACGAAAATCAATCGGAAACGATTCGACCACTTCATCGGTTTCCGAATCAATGAACATGCAAGCAAGTTCGGAAGAATCGAATGCTTTATCCTCAGCAACAGGCAAACGGGACAACGCATCGGCGTTTCCGTGCTCAGCAGTAGACCGATACAAGATATCGTAGCGGTACTGCGAGAGGAAAATAGACCAGCGAATGAATTTCTGCGCTGTACGCGGAAGTACAGGCTTGTTCGGATGAAAAAGCGACGTCAAAGGTTTGTGGTCTGTGATGATGGTAAAGTGACGACCATACAAGAAATCATGGAACTTAGTAACACCAAAGACGAGAGCCAAAGCTTCTTTCTCTATCTGTGAATAATTTCTTTGCGCAGACGAGAGCAATTTGGACGCAAAGGCAATAGGGCGATCATGCGATCCATCTTTGTGCGCAAGCACAGCACCGATCCCGAAATCCGATGCATCTACCATCAACAAAAGGGGTTTCTGCGGATCGAATGGCGTAAGGCAAGTATTTGAAAGCAACGCCAATTTCAACTGGCGAAAGGCGCGCTCGCATTCCGTTGTCCAGACGAACGGAACACCTGTACGGCGTAAGCGAAGAAGCGGAGCTGAAAGGGAAGAGGCATTGCGCACATTCACTCACACCTTGTGATTCTAAATCGTGTAATGTTCTTGCGACCTCATCACGCAATGCGTGGGGAACATTGCGCGCTCTGAAAAATTTCGGTTGTGCGTTGACTGTCAGTTCCAAATGCGCTTCATAGTTCTTAGCGCAACCAAGGCCCGGTGCAAAAATGTCTGCAAATTCTTCACATAGACGAGAAACACTGTCTGAAGGCACAGTCTGGATCACTGATAGGACCTGATTTACTATAGACATGATAAACAATTTAAATAAATCTAAACCAAACAAGTTCACTGCAGTAGAAGAACGAAGAACGTAAAATGACACAAGTTTTGTTTGTCCCTTGTATGTTGCAAGAAGAGTGCACTGTCCTAACACAGGGATCCGCTGTCCTGAATATGTATGTAACTTAACAGTTGCGGCACGCAATGAAGGTTTGCCCAGTTGTTTGTACGTGTCGTGATTGAGCAATGAAACTGCAGCTCCGGTATCGAGCTGGAATGGTATGACCTTGCCATTAAAGTCCAAATCTACAAAAAGTTTATTGTCCTGCTGACGACAAGAGCGACTGTTTTGTGCAATTTGAACAGACACTGGTACAGAATCACTTGTTAATTGACGTGATTTCCGGCAACGTCGACGCACACGTTTTGTGGGACGAACACAGTCACTGTTAGAGAAAGTGGCACTGGACGAAGTGGAATTAACTACATGAATGTCCATGGGCGAAGGTGCACGAGCCTGAGTGTTCTTGGTTCGATTCCGGCGCAAAGCAAAGGGCCTGGAATGGGTGTGATTGTTTGATCTGAGCTTTTTCTGGCAAACACTTTGAACATGTCCTTTCTTATTACAGAAAAAGCAAATAGCTTGGCGTGACGGGCAATTTTCACGCGAATGTCTAGTAGCACACCGCGGGCATGATTTCACTGCATTTGTATGCTGGCGCGGCACACCTGGTTTAGAGCGTGGCGGCAGCTGCGCGGACGTGCGCGAGGGCAGTTGACCGGGCCGCACAGCGCGCCCGGCTGGCCGGTTAATGTTACACACGGCTGGCGAAGATGCAAATGAGTCCTGAGCAAAGTCAAGCGTGTCCTGTCTATCCAATATCTCTATCACTTGTTGAAGGGAGGGATTGACTAGTTTCAAAATTTGCTCCCGTATACGAACATCAGAAACGTTCTGTGAAATTGCATCACGTACCATTGTATCTGAATAAGGGAGTCCACATTCACACTCAAAAGCACAGTCCCTTGTAAGGCCTTGCAATGTTGCAACCCACTCCCTATTAGTTTGACCGGCCGTACGTTTTGTACGAAAGAAAGTATACCTTTTTGCAACGACATTGACTGTTTCTTTGAAATAGGTGTCCAATGCCGACAAAATTTCTTCGTAGGACAGAGTTGCTACGTCGCGTCGGGGAAACAATTTCACTATCACACGGTACGTTTGCACCCCTACACACGCCAATAAATGAGGCTGCCGCTCGTTACCTTGAATTCTGTAGGCGGCGAGATGAAATCCAAACTGGCGTGACCACTCAGTCCAGGATTCTTGCGCCGGGTCAAAATTGCGAAACGGCGGTGCAACTGCATGTTGTGGCTGCGGGAGCGGTGAAGCGGCGGCTGCCGCATCGTTGTGCAGTGCACGTTGACCCTGGGCTGTCCAAGGGCATCCAATAACGCCTGCGTCTGCTGATTCTGCAAGTGATAAAATTCGGACAGTACATCTGGCGAAGCCATGACACAAGTAAATGTAAGCAATTAGAAATAACACGTTTTTCTCGTCACCAATGATGTGTTGGCAAATGTGCCAACACCTTGTAGATAGAGGAGGCCGAAATGCACGCTATCTAACGCAGACGGGCGTGAATTCTGGAACAGGATAAGTAGTGAATGCTAATAAGAAAAGTATGCAGCTCCTCGAATACTTAACTTTTATTCCTTCATGTGAATACAGCATTCTTGATGAGACATTTCATACGATAACTATCAAACTATGTAAGGCTAATGGCGCCTTGCTAGGTTGTAGCCATGGACTTAGCTGAAGGCTACTCTAACTGTCTCTCGGCAAATGAGAGAAAGGCTTCGTCAGTGTAGTCGCCAGCAAAGTCGTCGTACAACTGGGGCGAGTGCTAGTCCGTATCTCGAGACCTGCCTTGTGGTGGCACTCGGTCTGCGATCACATAGTGGCGACACGCGGGTCCGACATGTACTAAATGGACCGCGGCCGATTTAAACTACCACCTAGCAAGTGTGGTGTCTGGCGGTGACACCGCAGTTTTGGCATGTCCCAATTGGTCAATAGTACAACTAGGGTTACTACAATGACTGCATCAGTAATTGACCATGTGGCCACAAATATTGACAGGGAGAAATGTCTCAGACTATGAGACCATTTCTCTCAAATAACAACAGTAAAATCAAGCATTGAATCATTCCCTAAACTACAAGCCTACAAACGACGTCTATCAGAAATCAAAATAAAAAATTTATCAAGAGAACTAGCGAAACAAAGCTGGGGTGAAGTGTATAAAGAAACTAATGTGAATGTGAAATTCTCTAAATTCTCCACATTGTTTAAATGGTACTTTGAAAAAGCATTTCGAAAAGTACGCATGTCTGTATCAACATCTCACAAAAACAGATGGCTAACAGGAGGTATTAAGAAGTCCTCCCAAACACATAAACACCTCAGTTCCACGAAAAAGATTCGCAATGATCCAGAATTCTTAACATTCTATCATAGATACAAAAAGATCTATATGAGGGGCTGATTGCTGCAAAAAATAATATATAATGCAGAGAATAAAAGCAAATCAGTCTGGGACGTTATAGAAAAGGAAATGGGGAGAGGGAAACAAACACAGAATAACATACTGGCAAGGGAGGGGAATAAGGTAATGATTGAGCCACAGTTCCATGAAAAAGATTCGCAATGATCCAGAATTCTTAACTTTCTATCATAGATACAAAAAGATCTATAGGAGGTGCTGATTGCTGCAAAAAATAATATATAATGCAGAGAATAAAAGCAAATCAGTCTGGGACGTTATAGAAAAGGAAATGGGGAGAAGCAAACAAACACAGAATAACATACTGGCAAGGGAGGGGAATAAGGCAATGATTGAGCCACAGTACTTAGCAAACTATGTAAACGAGCATTTTTCAAGTATTGCAGAGGAGTTACAGCAAAAATTCCCCAAATCAAATATAACACCTGTAAATATTGTTGCACTAAATATAATGATGTTACTTCCCACCACAGAGAATGAAGTCAATAAAACTGTTTAAAAAATAAAAAAATAAAATGTCAGTAGGCTTAGATGAAGTACCAATGTGTGTACTGAAACAATCCATATGGATTATACAAGACCCCTTAACAAATGTAATGAATGAATCCTTCACATCAGGGATATTTCCAGAGCAGTTAAAACAGGAAAGAGCTGTACCTTTCCTTAAAAAAGGCAATGTAGAAGACATAGAAAATTACTGGCCCATTTCCCTGCTGTCGCCATTCTAAAAATAACAGAAGCAATTATGATAGACAGATAAATGAATTACTTGAATACATACAATCTTTTAAGCGAATCACAGTTTGGTTTCCAAAGTGGCAAAAATACAGAGTCAGCCAAACTAAAATTCACAAAAGTTGTACTTGATGCTCTCAATAAAGATGAATGTGTCCTAGGCATATTTTTGGATCTTTGAGACAGTCAACCACAAGATTCTATTAAATAAATTGGAGGCATTAGGAATAAGAGGGGTAGCTAATGACTGGTTTTGATAATACATAGCAGATAGTGTACAAAGAGTAGAGATAACACACACTTCAAATTGATCTAAACATATAGTAAAACAATTATCACGAACAAAATACATTAATATACGGGTTCAGTGAGGTAGCATATTAGGACCCATACTATTCCTGATATACATCAATGATTTTCCCAGTATTGTTACTCATGGTGAAAAAATTCTCTTTGTTGATGACAGCAATATTATAGTCACTGAGAATTCAAGAGAACTCCTTGCAGTGAAAGCAACTGAAACTCAAGGAAGTTTATGATTGGACAATAAGCAATAAAGTGACATTGAACATAAAGAAAACTAATGCCATGAATTTCAGTTTGAAGAGGGAAAAAGACAATGTTAAATTAAATGTAGATGGCACCTTTGTAGACAGTGTAACAAATGCAAAATTTATAGGAAAGAATATTGATTCTCAGTTGAAGAGAGAGAGAGAGAGAGAGAGAGAGAGAGAGAGAGAGAGAGAGTGTGTGTGTGTGTGTGTGTGTGTGTGTGTGTGTGTGTGTGTGTGTGTGTGCTTTGACATGTCCCATATCCTTGTAAAAAGAGATATATGAATGAATAAAGCTACTGCTGCTGCTACTACTACTACTACCACTACTACTACTACTACCACCAGTACTACTACCACTAGAATCGGAAGTTATCTTATTTCCGACACTTTCTTTCAGGTTGTAATAGTGGAGTTTGTTCTTTTGGTTCTTCATTCTGCTTTGTTTTTGCGAGAAATTGCTGCCACGTGAGCACCGATCTTGAAACATATTTTGAAAACATCTGCTATATAGAGTTTCAGGTGTTTTGTTTTCCTTTATGTGGGAACAATATTGGAAAGATGTATAGACACTACCTTCTCTAAGGGATGATTCAAACACAGTGACTTCTAGGGAGTCAAACTCGTGTCCTCGTAGGGCTTCGTTTAATATGAGTAGAGAAAAATTAAATGACCACTAATTTCAATTTGTAATTGCTGATGCAATAATACTATATACATTTGACATGGACAACGCAGCATCTCGCTTCTGCACCTGTGTTCATCAAAGTGAACAGACACGTAGTGACAAAAATATTGCACACTTTCTTTGCTCTAAATTTATATGGTCGACCTTACTCTTGACTCAAAACTTTTTTAATGAATCTGTGAGAAGTAGTGAAACTCAGAGATCATGAATCTTGTTTCCTTGAGGATTATATAATGTGATGCCTGATGTAGACACTTGGAGGTAGCCAGAGACACAGCACAAGACACTGAAATGTCAGGTGTTCAGTAGACATTCCTTCAATCATTCACCAAATTGAAAGTGTTGTCTTTGATACGGCAGACCTTCAAGATAGTTTCTTTAATATCCAAGTATGTTGTTGCATAGAAAAACTGGTCATGTGAGTCATTCAACTGAAATTTTTCATCTGCATTCCAGAGAGACGACATAGCCCAAAAAGCCTACTTACAAAGCTTCCAGAATTATACTCAGTTCATCATAAGCATAAACCTCATGTAAATGCATTTGCTGGAATCTCATTTGGATTTCGTTTCATGTGGAGCAGCAACAAGCAGTCCGGAGTACAGTCACGTACGATAATGATACGTTTATTGCTGTGATTTATGCATACATCAACTCGACGATAATATGGGACAACAGTTTTACCAGCCACCTGGTTTAACCAACCTGCAGTGACATGAACAGTTGTAATAAAGACGCAAAAAGAGACGAGACGAGCCGAGAACAATGTAGCCCTGAATGTCATTAATTTTTGTACAGAAGGAAATAATGGTAAAAGTCAGGCGACACGCTTCTTAGGTGATCTGCTGGAAAACAGACACATAACATGCTCTCAATCTAAGCTAACGTAGTACTGCAATTAAAAACTAGAGTGATGAATATTGATTACAAGGATAATTTTCCTGCATGAGCTATGTGCGGTGTAAAATTGCACGCCTGAGATTTCACCATGTAGTTAAATATTGAAGCCACTGAAGGTATTACAGTCAGTCGTCTGGTAACCTCTGAACTTCTTCCATATCAGACTCTGAGGGATGTGGTACATTTCCGTGCTGCTACATTGATAATGAGGCAATTAGCAACAGACTCTCAAGCCACCAAAAAGTCCACATTTCCGCCTCCTCTTTTATGATGTGCTCTTCTGCATTTCTCCATCACTTGGCAGAGACGTGACATAAATCTTCGTGCATTACGTCCAGTTAGTTTGGTAGCTCAAATGTCTTGTTATTTCTCGTGATATATCCCTTATCTTGGCTTCAGATCAATTCTATTGGGTTCAGATTGCAGTGTTAAGGTGACACTGTGGCTTGTCATATAAAACAATGGGCATATTCAGACAAAGAATGATTTTTTCACTTTTCTCTCAACTTCAAAATCTTTAAGAATCTTTTGTAATACATCTATAATTAAGAATGTATATTTGCAATGAAAACCAGAATTCTGTGTGTGATATGTAATTAGAAACTAGGAGACATGCATTTTTCTTAAAAACGTGTTGGTTAAGTATGAGTTAATTACCACATATTCGATAAATTTCACTGTAAATGATTTAAGTATTCAAATCGAACACAAACATTTTGTACATCAGAACAGGTTTCGAACCACCTCCCACAAGTCCATTTGGTTATCAACCTGCCACACTATCAATCACGCTATGAATATAATTAAATTACTGCCTCGTATATTTGTTACATCATGTTTCTCGAAAAACATCAAAGCTGATTTTTCTCTGCAATGTTGTGAAAAACATTAAGAACAACTTGTTTCTAGGTATTAATGGTGTTCCGCACGCATGTTCCCAACGAAGCAGGAAGCAGTGTCATCCATTTTTGTGGTACATACGAATAGTGGGACAGTCAGAACACAAGTAGCGCTTACAGAGGCTGTCTATGTACCGGTACACGATTTTTGAAATAAAAATTACATAGCAAAGGTATGATTAAGAAAAACGTAGATAGCTGTTAAAACAAGATGATTATAATTAAAGTTAAACTTTCAAACCGCTGTAGAAATAACACCACTGGTCAGAATGACATCAAATTTCAGTGGAATATTATCAGAGACGGAGGAAAACGTATGACAGAAGAAAAATAAGTAGTTACAAAATGTAGCAATAGATGGCGCTGTAAGCATCACAATATAATAGTGGTCAACTACAAATGACAAACGTATCATACAACAATGCCTAAGATGTACATTTAACACTAAACGAACTGCACTACTCACTGTGCATGGGTGAAGAGGTGTGATACTGTTAGTTACTTACGCTCATCCACCACGGCAAGGACATATCATATCGGATGGGAAAAATCTGTTTTTAATTGTTCTGAAGCCGAAAACCGCATAAAAAGCATAACTGACATCGGTTTTTAATTGGCTTTAGGCCAAAAACTGCATAAAAAGCATCAATCAAATCGGTTTTTAATTGTCCTGAGGGCAAAAACCGCATAAAAAGTATCAATCACATCGGTTTTTAACTGTCCTGAGGCTAAAAACCGAATAAAAAGCGTCAATCAAAATCAAATCGGATTATTAATTAAAGTGTAACTGGCGCAAAATATGTTCAATATGCTGTCCATTGTTTTCTGAAACAAGTTGAAATCGAGAAACAGCATTGTTCCATTAGAAACAGCATGGTCCACGACTGATCTAAGTGTTTCCGTGGTCACATTCACATTGTGTTGCGCATTACGTGCCTTCAGTGCAGCTAATTTTGTAATACGAAAACTAAACACAATATCTTTGAGTTAGCCCCACAGCCAGAATTCACAAGAATTAAGATCAGGTGATCGGTATGGCCAGGCTGTAGGGAAATGGCGGCTGATAATTCTAGCGTTTCCGAAATGACACTTCAGCACCTGCTCAACTGGAATTGCAATGTGCAGAGGTGCGCCACCCTGCATAAAAATGATCACATACACGCTGTTGGAGACCTGGAATGACGAGGTCGTGCACATGACATATGGGTTTTTTTTAGGCTAGGCAGTGGTGCGAGGTGCCCTGATGAACACTCACCAGTCGACGTGCAGGCAGGGAAATCAGGACGCGCTCAGTGTAAAGACACTTCAGCTATCAAGATATTAGCAGTAAATTTTCAGTGTTCTGAATAAAGTTCCTGAATTTACTGTCCTCCAGGAAGCGTGTGGCAGATTAGACACCGTAGGAGGTGGTGCCTTCATTGCAGTTGACAAAAAATATTGTGTCTACTGAGGTCGAAGTACAGTGTGATTGTAAAGTTACCTGGACACGTTTAACAGGGCTAGGAGAAATAAAGTTAATTGTTGGGTGTTATTACCGGCCACCAGGTTCCACCATGACAGTTCTAGAATCATTCAAAGGGAGTCTACACTCTGTATCGCAGAAGTAGCCGGATCATGCTATATTAGTCGGAGGCGACTTCAAGCTCCCTAGTATAGACTGGGATGTCTATGGATTCATTACAGGTGGTACAGACAAGCCATCGTGTGAATTACTTTTGAACACATTATCCGAAAACTGTCTTGAGCAGCTAAATCGACAGCCAATGCGTAATGGAAATATGTTAGATCTGGTAGCCACGAACAGACCAGACCTCATCAGCGGTGTCAGTGTTGAGACAAGGATTAGTGATCATGATGTTGTCATTACGACTATGGTTACGAACGTTAAAAGTCGGTCAAGAAGGCTAAGGAGAGTATTCCTACTAGAAAGAGCAGATAAGCATTTGTTAGCATCCCACTTAGTAAATGAATCAACTTCATTTACTTCCGGTACGATGGACGTGGAAGAATTATGGGTAAATTTTAAACACATTGTAAATCACGCATTGGAGAAGTATGTGCCAAAAAAGTGGGTTACGGAAGGAAAAGACCCACCGTGGTTTAACAGCGCAATTTGGAGAATGCTCAGGAAGCAAAGACAGTTGCACTCGCGGTACAAGAAAGATCGAGAGAATGAGGACAGGCAAAAGTTAGTAGAGATTCATGCTGTTGTAAAAAGAGCGATGCGGGAAGCATACAACCATTAGCACCGTCATACCTTAGCAAAAGATCTTGTTGAAAACCCAAGAAAATTCTGGGCTTACGTAAAATCGGTAAGCGGGTCGAAGGCTTCCATCCAGTCACTCACTGATCAGTCTGGCCTAGCAATGGAAGACAGCAAAACGAAAGCTGAAATTTTAAGTTTAGCATTTGAGAAATCTTTCACGCAGGAGGATCGTACAAACATACCGCCGTTTGAGTCTCGTTTGGAGGACACAGTGATAGACATCCCTGGGGTTGTGAAGCAGTTGAATGGGTTGAAAAGAAATCGCCAGGTCCTGATGGGATTCCAATTTGGTTTTACAGAGAGTACTCTACTGCATTGGCTCCTTACTTAGCTTGCATTTATCGCGAATCTCTTGCCCAACGTAAAGTCTCGAGAGACTGGAAAAAAAGCGCAGGTGACGTCTGTATATAAGAAGGGTAGAAGGACTGATTCTCAAAATTAAAACAGACCAATATCCTTAACATCGGTTTGTTGCAGGATTCTCAAACATATTCTCAGTTCGAATATAATGAATTTCCTTGAGACAGAGAAGTTGCTGTCCATGCATCAGCATGGCTTTAGAAAGCATCGCTCCTGCGAAATGCAACTCGCCCTTTTTTCACATGATATCTTGCGAACCATGGATGAAGGGTATCAGACGGATGCCATATTCCTTGACTTCCGGAAAGCGTTTGACTCGGTGCCCCACTGCCGACTCCTAACTAAGGTACGAGCATATGGGATTGCTTCCCAAGTATGAGAGTGGCTTGACGACTTCTTAAGTAACAGAACGCAGTACGTTGTCCTCGATGGTGTGTGTTCATCGGAGGTGAGGGTATCATCTGGAGTGCCCCAGGGAAGTGTGGTAGGTCCGCTGTTGTTTTCTGTCTACATAAATGATCTTTTGGATAGGGTGGATAGCAATGTGCGGCTGTTTGCGGATGATGCTGTGGTGTACAGGAACGTGTCGTCGTTGAGTGACTGTAGGAGGATACAAGATGACTTGGACAGGATTTGTTATTGATGTAAAGAATGGCAGCTAACTCTAAATATAGATAAATTTAAATTAATGCAGATGAATAGGAACCCCGTAATGTTTGAATACTCCATTAGTAGTGTAGCGCTTGACAATCACTTCAATTAAGTATTTGGGCGTAACACTGCAGAGCGATATGAAGTGGGACAAGCATGTAATGGCAGTTGTGGGGAAGGCGGATAGTCGTCTTCGGTTCATTGGTAGAATTTTGGGAAGATGTGGTTCATCTGTAAAACGTTAATACGACCTATTCTTGAGTACTGCTCGAGCGTTTGGGATCCCTATCAGGTCGGATTGAGGGAGGACATAGTAGCAATTCAGAGGCGGGCTGCTAGATTTGTTACTGGTAGGTTTGATCATCACGCGAGTGTTACGGAAATGCTTCAGGAACTCGGGTGGGAGTCTCTGAAGGAAAGGAGGCGTTCTTTTCGTGAATTGCTACTGAGGAAATTTAGAGAACCAGCATTTGAGGCTGACTGCAGTACAATTTTACTGCCGCCAACTTATATTTTGCGGAAAGACCACAAAGATAAGAGAGATTAGGCCTCGTACAGAGGCATATGGGCAGTCATTTTCCCTCGTTCTGTTTGGGAGTGGAACAGGGAGAGAAGATGCTAGTTGTGGTACGAGGTACCCTCTGCCACGCACCGTATGGTGGATTGTGGAGTATGTATGTAGATGTAGATAGCACTCATCAGTGACGGTACAGGTAACAGGGCAGGAAGCACCTGTCTCTTCAAAAAAAAATATGGCCCTATTATAAATGATGCCGTAAACCCACACCACACAGTGACATTTTCAGCAAGAAATGGTACTACTGGTTGATTTGCGTGTGAATTTTCCGTTGCCCACATTTGACAATTCTGTGTATTTACATATCCTGTCAGATGAAAGTGGGCTCCGTCTGTCCACAAAATCTGCCATGACCACTCATTGTCCACTTCCATGCAAGCAAGGAATTCTAAAGGAAAGATCTCTTTTGCTAGCAACGTCAACAGGAAGCAACTTGTGCACATGTGTAATTTTAAATTGATAGCAAAGAATGATGTTTCATAGGATCTTACGCACCATGTTCATAGGTTTGTCCAATGGGGTTGGCTTGTTTGGGGAAGGAGACAAGACAGCAAGGTCATCGGTCTCATCGAATTAGGGAAGGAAGTCAGCCGTGCCCTTTGAAAGGAACCATCCCGGCATTTGCCTGGAGCGATTTAGGGAAATCACGGAAAACCTAAATCAGGATGGCCGGACGCGGGATTGAATCGTCGTCCCCCCGAATGCGAGTCCAGTTATGTCCAATGTTTGGGAAATTCTCCGTGCTTTACACATTTGCACACCACTACTCGTTTCCACCTGCATTGCTGTGGCCACTGCTCCCACTGACGTAGAATCAAGTCGTTTCCACCCTCTACCAGGTCGCACATCAAAAGTACCCATCTTTTATCCAGACCCACAGCAATCATCGGACCAACGCCTTTTTTCAAATCTTTCAGTGTCCAGAACTTCTGCAGAGCGACTTGTGGAGTCATCATTCTTATAATACAGCTTTATGAGCAGACCGCGATCCTGCATTGAGACAGCCATGGCGAACATTGCAGCCGCGAAAGGAGGAAAAGCGGTGTACCCGAAGTGTTTATAAAAGCTTCAATGGGTGATGCAAATGACAGGTGTTTTCATTCACGTATTCTGACACATACAGCGCCATCTATTGATCAATTCACACTATTTTTTTCTTCTGGGATACGATTTCCTCCTCTTAATATTCCATTGCAATTTGATATTCTGACCAGTGGTGTTATTTCTACAGTGTTGTGAAAGTTTAACTTTAATTATACTCACCCTGTACATCAGACTGTCCTAAAGTTTCATTTACAATGACATACTAATAAGATATCTAATACATAAGTCGGACCTACTTCCAAGAGTGGAACAACACGCATACCAGAGTTACAGCTGCTGACCAATCATCATGTTTGTTTACGGGGTACAGTATTAAGTGAGGAAACTAGGAACAGGCGACCCCTAAGTTTCACTCCCATAGCGTCCACAAAGGCAAGCTCAGCTTGATTATAGCACACACTTAGGTGTTTTGCAGCTCTAGACGAGAACTGAAAATGACATCTTTTGTTTTAGTACGGGTCTCCCCACTATCACCCTCCAACACCAACATCCAACAAAGCAGATCTATTACATTTTTAATCATTAAACTAAGGTCACCATATTTCTTCATTTTCCAGAGGACAGTTATTAATTTTCATGCTTTGCTCTCAGTTCCTTCAAAAGTGACCGAGAACAACAAATGTCTCCAGTCACTCATTTTTTCCTCAAGTCCACTCATTTCTCCAAACTAGCATGAATAAGAAGAATGTGTGTTAAATTTTAAACTAGAACTCAACTAAGTATACTAGTGCAACCAAATTTGGCATCAGTTATTTTATTTTGCACAAATGCATCAATGGGGCTTTCGTGGCCGCCTCCCCATTTTCATTCGGTCTTTCCTGTCTCAGCGGTTTTTTCGGACCCGCGTTGGTAACACACTGTCTGATCGCTTTGAGCAAGAGAACGGTGTCCCCCAGGGCAGTGTTTTAAGCGTTACCCTCTTTGCCATAGCCATCAACAGTATAACGTCTACAGTGAGGAGTCCAGTACAGTGCTCCTTATTTGTGGACGACTTTGCTGTTTTCTGTTCCTCTTCCAGTGTTGCAACCGTGAGCCGTCAGTTGCAGCTAACAGTGCGGCGGTTAGAGGAGTGGGCTGCAAAGACGGGTTTTCGGTTTTCTGCCGAAAAGTGTGTTTGTGTTCATTTTAATCGTTCTCGTCATCTTTTTACTTTGACTGCCTTGCATATGGGGGATACTGTACTACATTTTACAGACACAGTGCGGTTTCTGGGCCTAATTTTTGACTCCAGGTTGTCATGGCTGCCACACCTACGTGACTTGAAAGCCAGAACGCTGAAGGCACTGAACATCCTCAAGTGCCTCAGCCACAGGTCTTGGGGCGCGGACAGGGCGCGTCTCCTACAGTTTTATGGAGCTTTTGTGCGTTCACGGCTGGACTATGGGTGCACAGTATATGGGTCAGCGAGGCCATCTTATTTGTGGATCCTTGACGCTGTTCACCATGCTGGGATCCGACTGGCCACGGATGCTTATCGGACCAGTCCCGTACCCAGCCTCTGTGCTGAGTCTGGCGAACCGCCACTTACCATCCGGCGGCAGCTCCTGCTGGTGCGCCAGGCTTGTAAGTTTCTTGCAGCTCCCAGATCGCCTGCTCACCATCTTGTTGCCCATCTACCTCTGGACCGCCTTTTTTCCCCGCCGTCCCCGGGCTACGTTGCCGTTTGGGATCCGTGTGCAACGTGTACTAGAGTCCCTCGGTGTGGAGTCTGTACAACCCCAAATCCAAGGTTTTAACCGCCTGCCACCCTGGTTACTGAAGAGGCCCGGAGTGATTTTAGATTTATTGCAGTACAAGAGAGATTGCACTCCTGCCACCGTTTTTAATGCAGCATTTTCTGCCATTTTATCTGAGCACCACGACTATGTAGCTGTTTTTACGGATGGGTCTAAACAAGGGGATTCTGTTGGTTGCTCAGTTGTTTTTCCATATCGTGTCCTCAAGGTCCGACTGCCTCAGACTTTTACTGTCTTTGATGCAGAATTGTTTGCGATCTTGCGGGCACTGGAGCACATGAGACATTCTTCCTCTCCTAAATTTCTTTTCTGTTCCGATTCACTCAGTGCCCTTCACTCACAATTTTGTATCCGGCAGACAAAATTGTCCAGACCATCCAGGATGCCCTCCTCCGACTACAGCGACTGGGGAAGGTTGTAGCTTTCTGCTGGGTTCCGGGGCATGTTGGCATTGCTGGGAATGAAAGGGCAGATCTCGAAGCCAAGGAGGCGTGTCTCGCCCCACAAGTATCTCAGTGTGCTATCCCCTTGCACGCACTCACCTCGCTGTTGAGCTCACGGGTCATGCGTCGGTGGGAGGATGAGTGGCTGGAAGTGACTGACAATAAGCTCCGTATAGTCAAGCCCACAACGCGTGTGTGGTGTACTTCCTTTCAGCCCCATCGACGGGATGAGGTTGTTCTCACTCGGCTTCGAATAGGCCACAGCCCTATGACGCACGGCTTCCTGCTCCGGCGAGAGGACCCTCCAATGTGTAGTGCTTGTGGCGTCCAGGTCACTGTGCGCCACGTTTTATTGGATTGCGTTTTATTTTCTGACCAGCGGGTCGCGGCTGGCTTGCCAGCGGACCTGCCATCTCTTTTAGGCAACACTCGGACCAATGTGGTTAAAGTATTAAAGTTCTGTGCCATTTCAAATGTTTTTACAAAGATTTTAGGGAGAGGATCTTAATTTGCTCACTGTGTGACAAGCTCGCCCATATTTTATGTAAGTGGCCAGCCAATAACAATTTCCTGTGACATTCTTGTTGCTATGTTTCCCCTTTCCTTAGGTTTTACTTTCTTATGTAGCATTTTCCTTCTTTTCCTGCTTTCTTTGAGTGTGTGCGCTTTAGTTTTCTTAGGTCTGTCCACATTCGTTACTTTTAATGTGTGTCAGGGCGCTGATGACCTCGATGTTGAGCGCCCATAAGCCCTAACACACCACCACCACCACCACAGTTATTTTATTTAATGGCAAGAAAATGAACTAATAAAGGAGTGTGGTGAATGAAATTTTCCTTGAATTTAGAAATTATGCTGTACTCATGAGAGCATTCCAAAGTACCAAATTTGTTCGTATCTACTGTGTTATTGAATCAGGTGAATTTCGTTGAAATTTGACTCATCAATCAACAATTTTGTCAAATTTTTGGATGATGCAGCATATTCAAACACAACTTTACGAGGAAACACATCAACAACATTGTTCGATGAGATTTCAGGATTGCAGCCGGATCATGTTGACTTCTTGCCACGATATTTCGGCTGGCAATCGTCCAGCCATTTTCAGGTGAGTGTCCATCACTGGAGACTGCAAGTTTCCGGAGTCAACTTTATAGCAAAAAATTGGCGCGAAAACGCATGCACATTGGCCTCCATCACAGGAGCATCCTCTATCAAAATCCGCACGCTCTGGAGCTACTGTTCTATCTGTGGCGCGCAGGCGCATATGTAAGGTGAAAACTACATGTCCTCCCTCTGTCGGAATGCGCGCCCGCGTCGCTAAAAATAGACATCAGATGTCGCTAGACGTGTCATTATGAATAAAATGTTTTCTCTCAGAGGAAATTAGAGAGATCACTGGGTCCCAAGCCTTTTCCAGTTGAAGACCGCCATCACGATTTATAAGATTTTGTGCTAGGCGTATCTCCACAGATTCTTTAATTACTGAATCCCAGAAAGTTTTTGCTGGGGCCAAGATTTTCGTGGCAGAAAAATCCATAGCGTGTCCTGTGGTAATACAGTGCTTAGCTACGGCCGATTTACTGGGCTGCAAGAGGAGAGTGTGGTGTTCGTGTTCAACACACCTTTCATGTACTGTGCGTGTCGTCTGGCCGATGTAAGCTTTGCCACACTGGCAAGGAATTTTATAGATCCCAGCCTTCTGCAAACCCAGATCATCCTTTACTGGACTGAGAAGGGCACTAATCTTTGCTGGTGGCCGGAAGATCACTTTAACATGATCCGGCTGCAATCCCGAATTCTCATCGAACATTCTAAACGCCGGGAAAACTTCAAGAATCACATTATTAATAATACCTGTTTCAGTATTCAAGATTTCAAAATCTTCGAAGAGTTCTTGTCCCAACACTGCAGAAGGCATAGTTTCTATATGCTTTACAGCAAAAAATGTCCTTTCATACATTACTTCTGTAACTGCAACTGTCAGCAAAGTGCAATATGCCACACAGAGATTGCAGTATGCACCTGTGTGTAACTTATACTGAGACAACAGCTCACTAGCACAAGGCATTTCTACAATTACGTCAATACACAAGTCATGACACACTCTTATCAGTTATTATTTGAGTATTTGTAAAATTTTAAGAAAATGCCAGCCACTTTGTTTGAGAAGATGTAATGCAGTTCTTTTCTTGTGTGCAAGACTCACGAAACAGACTTTCAAGCACCAACTCATTTTTATATGTGGGTATAATGATCTGCACTTATCTTCTTTTAGATAGGTTGAAAGAGAAGTACAAAATCTAGCTTGTGAATATATGTTTGATTGTCCACAGTAGAACTAAATCATCTACAGAGCCACTTAATACAACTGGCACTTGAGAACTGACTTACAGAGACGTTAACAAAAAAAGAGGTACTGAGGAAGGTTCGGTATGAAGTCACAACATGATCGCAGGCCAATGAATACAGATGAATCAAGGTCATGTTTGTTTTCATTTTGTACTTAACAGTTGCTGCTTTAGTTTTGGGGTAAGTAGAGGCAATGTGCTTACTTTTGTAAAATTAAGTACCGACTTAACAAGTGACCTTTTTATGCTTTTGAAAACAATTTTGTGTTTTAGGTTTTCTTCTTTTTCATTTTTTCTTATTTGGTCAGTTTTTCACTGTTTTATTTGAAATAAATTTTGCTGCCCTAGGCAGCCATCTAGTCTTGTCTAGTGGTAGAAACAGTTCTTAGTGAGGCATTTATGCTGTCATTCTTCCTGTGACCCATGTGTGAAAAAGAGCAGGAAGAAACCACGACATGGTACAATTGAAAGTGCCCTCTCTGATTCACCTCACAGTGGTTTTCAGAGTATAAATGTATATTGATATATTTCACATGGAGCACAATAATGAGGCATCTGCCTCCACATGTGACATTCTTAACAATGTGTAACAATAGATTAGACTGGAGGTGACATCAAATGTATTGTTTTGTTATGTGGCATAGAACTAGAAATCAGCTAGTCTCACTGAGGTATCACCTCTTCCCCACCCAGTTACAGCAGAGGTATCATATCAAGTAGTGGCCTTGTGCATCTAGCCCCCTAATGAACTTTTAGCAGTATGGCAAAGCGAAGGTATAATCAGTGTGAGAAATGTGTTCAAACTGGTGGATAGCAAGTTAGAAAAAACACCTACCTTGGTACTAACCTTTAATACACCTATGTTGGCTGAATATTTCAAGGCTGGTTTCCTATGTCTTAAGAGTCCTTTCATATGTATCCAATTCTATTTGTTGCTTTCATTGCCAAGTAGCTTTTGGTCATCAGGTGGATACCATAGATAGAGGCAAAAAGGTTTTTCAGGGCTATGCAACAAGTTGTTCTCCACTATTTACCTCTCCCTATGCTCACCTGCCCTCACAGGTGTCATTAAGTGGGAAGTAGCCCATGTTTTACACTCCAGCAACCACTTTCCCACCTGGTTCCATCTAGCAGTGATTACAACACCCGAACAGAGGCCACCTAAGTGGCTATTCAAATGATGGAATGGCCCGTATACAGTCAACTGCCCATATTCCAACACTGTGACAGCATCCAAGAGTTGGTGGACCACATCATGAACATGGTGCACCATGCTTCTGATTTCTCCATTCCTAGATCTTCTAGCCAGCCTAGAGGTAAAGCTGTTAATGGTGGAATTAGGAATGTCATTTAGCACTAAGAGATAGGCATGCTGCATTAAGTCAGTTTAGGAACATACCAAGTGGAGGCAATCTCGCAGCCCTTTGGCAGGTGAGAGCTAAAGCTAGGTGAATCGTTCAAGTAGAGAAAGCAGTGTGTGGAGAGAATTTTACATGTCCATTAACCGTACGAAACCAGCAATGAAGGTAAGGGAGTCAATTCGGAAGGTATGAGGAAATAAAAGTTCTAGGCCCATTATATGCCATTTCAAACAATGGTGTCCTCCACACAGCATCTAGGGAAATAATGCAGACATTGGTACAACACCTCTGTTATGCGACATCCACGTATTACATGGATCCTCAATTCCACCAGCATAGGGAACACATGGAGAAATAGCGACTAGACATTTCGTGTGACAACTCGGAACCATATGACTGCCCTTCCTCCATGTGGGAACTACAGTCAGCACTAATTGATGCTCGTAACACTGCTCCAGGACCTTATAGGACTCAATATGGCAAGTTAAGACAATTAAGCATGGAGGCAACAAGTTGCCCTGTGTCTCTTCAGTCAAATATGGGGCGAGTAGCTGTTACACAGATCCATGGTGAGAGGTGATTCTGATACCACTTCTAAAGCCGGGGAATGGCATGTTATCCTCAGATAGTTACAGCATAGTCACTAGCTGTATAGGAAAGATCCTTAAGCAGATGATAAACCCAACACCTAATGTGGACCCTAGGAACTAAGGGTTTACGTAGTCATTTCCAGTCTGGATTCCTGAAATACGAGTCCAAGTTTGACAATATCCTTCAATTAGAAGGTGAGATACAAGAGTCATCCTATGCAAATAGCAGTTTATTGGTATCATTTGCGATCAGGAGAAAGCCTATGATACCACCTGGAGACACATGATCTTCCCTCAACTGCATAAATGGTTTTTTTCCTTCAGGTACCTCCCCATCTTTCTGCAGTCCTCCTTTGCAGAACAATATTGTATCGAGTTGGTGCTTCATACTTCAATCCATCCCCTCAACGGTATGCTCTTCCACAGGGCAGTGTTTTGAGTGTCACCCTTCTTATTATAGTGATTTATAGTATCTCTTCCCCCGTATGGAACCCAGCCAATTATTACTTATTTTTATATGACTAAGCAGTATTTTGCCCTTCCTCCAGTCTCACGACTGCTACAAGTCAACTACAGCTGATCTTTGAGAGACTGGAGGTTTTAGCTGATACCGTTGGTTTTAAATTCTTCACAGAAAAAAAAACGGTATGTGTGCATTTTAATAATTTGCATTAAAGTTTTCCCTAACAGGAAGTCCAGCTGAGAAGAACCATATTGGATTTTAAGACTCCGTGAGGTTCTCGGGGTCTCATCTTTGTTCAGAGGTTAACATGGTTGTCACACCCTCATGACCTGAAATGTAGATGCCTGAAGAAGGCTCTAAACATTTTAAAATGTCTTAGTGGTACGAATTGGGGAGCAGATCGATACAGCTTGGTCACATTCTATAGAACCTTCATCCACATGTGGCTTAACTATGGCAGAATTGTGTATTGGCTCAGCTAGGCTGCTTTATTTAAAGATATTGGATGTGGTCCACCATGCAGACATTATTAGGCTGGTCACGGATTTCTTCCAAACCAGTCCTATCCATAACCACAGAGCTGCAAGGCAACTCACTGGAATATAATGCTTGCAGCATTACAACCTGCGAGTTGTATGCTGATAGGTGAGAAGCCTTTGGTCTATTGACAGGCTTATGCTCCATTTTAGTCTATGATGAAACAATGGCATGACAATTATTACTATTTTGTGTGATATCAGACCTCATGTCTAGTTTAATTGGACAGCAGTTTTAATGTGTTTTTAGTGGATGCCTCATCTTTATAGTCCCATGATCAACGAGCCTTCTTATTGACTTGTAATGTTTTATTACTTCTTTTAACATGTGACAATGGTTTGACCAGATGTAATGGTATTTGTATGTGACATTTTCTATTACTACGGCTATTGTTATATGGCCTTTGCTTTCTGTTTTAACCAGACTACTACTCATTCACCAGTACCATGATCTTGTGAAAGGGCAGTGAAGACCAAGCTATTAATGACCAACAAGTTTAAATCCATTTTTTTAAGTTACAAGATCTGAGTCCATTTTCTGCAAGAGAGGCAGTTTTTTTTTCTCTCCTTGCAGATATGAGAAATATGTATAAAGTTTAGATATCTTCCTTTTATAAATTAAATAGAAATGAAGGAAAGGAAAACCTATTTTACACACATTTTCGTTGTGCAATTGGTACTGTTAAGAAAAATGGGAAGAAAAAGTGAATGCAGTGCCGTCTGGTGGTAACTGAATTATTTACTTAGTAGCTAAGTGCAAAACCGCTATCCAGCTGTGGTCAGTGGTATTACTTAACTTTCCACTGGGCACAACGTATCAAATTGGTGAACTATGACATTTTCTGTCAAATTGACAGCAATGGTACCTTCTGCAAGTAGTTTCCCTTTTAATTTTTGTATCTTGAGTACTGGAATCACTACTACATTGTTGAGGTATGTGCTGATTGCTCAGTTTGGTATATTTTATTTCAACAGTAGTTGTTTTGGTAAACAACATAACACGATAAGAAGTACAAAGCTACTTTAGAATGTAAAGTACATTTGCTTTCTTTTTATACCTTTCAAACATTTGCTTTCGCTCACTGAATATTACCATGTCTAGCTGCATTTATTTTGTAGCAGTATTATTTTAGATGGGTTGTAGCTGATCGTGGCAGGCCACAGTAAGATATATATCTCCCAGCCTCGAAACATGTTTAAGAAATATAAAACAAGTTTTATGAAGAGGATGATGATAAAGTTCAAGAGAATTTTGAAGACAAAGTGGACCCAGACTGTGGTGATGGCTGCAATTTCGTGGGTTGATCTAGAAGTAGTGGAAGATGAGGAAGAAGTACTTGAGAAAAATGACCATTACTATATTAGGAGGAGTGCAAAGACAAAATTTCCCTCCAGCACAGAAAATAGGTCTCAGGACCACAATATTATTTGAAAGTTACCTGGACCTATAGGTGGGGCAAAAGCAGCAAGAATGCCTTATATTTTTGCACGTAACTGTAAGAAGACATATTAGTTCTGAAGAAAATGTTACAGTAACAGTAGAAACTGGTATTCGATGGGATGTGCTTCTTTTGTGAATATGTACCAAGCAAATCAAATAAATATGACATTAAGTATGCTCTCTTGCAGATTCCCATTTATAATAACGAAATATATGGTGGGTTGCATGCTGAAAGGTTATATCACATAAATAACTAACTTTTAGATGCTGTTCTGCAACAATATGAATCTATTTATCATTCAGTCTTGTGAAAAGCAAAGTTGCTACTCACCATATAGCTGAGATGCCGAGTTTCAGATAGGCACAACAATAAGACTGTCACAAATAAGCTTTCAGCTAACAAGGCCTTCATCGCAAATAAACACTCTGCGAGCAGCAGCAGCAGTGCGTGATGGAAGTGGCAACTGGGTGGGGGAGGGATAGTACGGTACGAGTGGGGGACAGCAAAGTGCTGCTGAGGAGCACGCAGGGACGAGGTGGGGAGAGGGTAAGGCAGCTGAGTGCAGTGAAGAGGTTAGATAGAAGGCAGGGGAGAGGTGGTAGCAAAAAAGAAAAAGTTCTTAGGCCCATCCCAGATCATCTCCCCAGAGTCCATCTCTCTCCTCACCACTACCACTCCCTGCACTCCTACCTTCTACACGACTCCTAAAGTCCATAAACCCAACCACCCAGAATGCCCCATGGTGGCCAGTTACTGTTTCCCCATTAAGAGAATCTCTGCTCTTTTAGACCAATACCTGCAACCTATTACCCAGAACCTACCCTCCTATGTAAAAGATACCAACCATTTCCTCCACCAACTCTCCACAGTTGCTGTCCCTTTACCACAAGGTGCCCTGCTTGTCACTAATGATGCCACCTTCCTTTAAACTAACATCCCTAATGCCCTTGGCCTTACCACTATTGAACACTACCTTTCCCAATGCCTGACAGATCCCAAACCAACAACCTCCTTCCTATTCGCCATGGCCAACTATATCCTCACCCACAATTACTTCTCCTTTGAAGGCATTACCTACAAATAAATCCAGGGTATGGCTATGGGCACCATGCTATGCAAACCTACTCATGGGCCAGCTAGAGGAATTATTGGTCCTAAACAGCCAGAATCATAAACCCCTCACCTGGTTGAGACTCAATGATGGCATCTTATGCAACCTGGATCAAGGGGGAGGACACCCTATCCACATTCATCCAGAACCTCAACAGCTTCTCCCCCCATTTGCTTCACCTGGTCCTACTCAATCCAAAAAGCCACCTTCCTAGATGTTGAGCTCCACCCCAAAGATGGCTACATCAGTACCTTTATCCATATTAAACCTACTAACCACCAGCAATACATCCACTTCGACAGCTGCCGCTTGTTGCACACCAAGAAGTCCATTCCATACAGCCCAGCTACCCATGGTCGTTGCATCTGCAGTGACAAGCAGTCCCCCTCTAAATATACCAAGGGTCTCACTGAAGCCTTCACAGACCTTAATTATCCTCGCAACCTTGATAAAAACACATCTCCTGTGCCCGATCTTTCCAGTCTCCCACCACCTCCCAAAGTCTCACTGTCCGGCCACAGAGGAGCATTCCCCTCATAACTCAGTACCACCCAGGACTGGAGCAACTGAATTACATTCTCTGCCAGGATTTTGACTACCTCTTGTTATGGCCTGAAATGAGATATATCCTGCCCACTATCCTTCCCACCCCTCCCACAATGGTATTCTACCATCCACTGAACCTACAGAATCTCTACACAACCCTTGCTCCCAACCCCTTAGCTCATGGCCCATATCCCCATAATAGATCTAGACACAAGACCTGTCCCTTACATCCTGCCACCACTACTTCCTCCAATCCTCTCACAAACATCACCTATCCCATGAAAGGCAGAGCTACCTGTGAAATCAGTCATGTGATCTACAAGCTACGCTGCAGCCACTGTTCTGCATGCTATGTGGGCATGACAACCAACATGCTTTCTGTCCACGTGAATAGCCACTGACTAACTGTGGCCAAGAAACTGGCTGGCCACCCTGTTTCTGAGCATGCTACCCAGCATGACATCATTCATTTCAATGACTGCTTCACAGCCTGTGCCATATGGATCCTTCCCACCAACATCAGCTTTTCTGCTTTGCGGAGGTGGCAACAATCCCAGCGAAATATTCTATGTTCCCGTAACCCTCCTGGCCTCAACCTTTGTTAGTCACTGTCCTCGCCCATCCAGCCCCTTCCCTGTTCCCATTCCAGCACTACACTGCCATCATTCCACCAATGCACCCAGTCTTTTTACTTCTCTCCTTCTCCACTACCCCCCTCCCCTGCCCTCTGTCTGACCTCCCGACAGCACATAGCTGCCCTACCCTCTCTCCACCTCGTCTCTGCGTGCTCCCAGCTGCATTTCACTGCTCCCCAACCCTACCCTACTATCTCTGCTCCTTCCTGCCCTAGTCTCCTCATCAACCCCACCCAGTTGCCACTTCCATCATGCACTGCTGCTGCTCACAGTGTGGCTTCAGCTGCCAGATGCTGCAGTTTCGTGTGTATTTTTCCTGTTTTTGACAGAGGCCTTGTTGGTCGGAAGCTTATTTGTGACAGATTTTTTGTTACGCCTATCTGTGACTCGGCATCTGTGCCATATGGTGAGTTTCAACTTTCCTTTTCATAATATTGTTACATTCCATTGTTTGAGTATCATTCAGGCTGAAATATGATGGCAGACAACTGCTTTCCAGTATTGGCTTGACAGAAGAGTTCTGAGGGGAGGAAGAAAAATTATTTATTTTGTTGAGAGAAAAAAAAAAGTGAGGTTCCACTGGAATTTACTTCCAGTAATGGAAGGGCTATCCATAGTTTACCTTTTGGCTTCAAGAAATGCTTTAATCTAGTCCCCATGTTGCTAAAAACAGAGAAATCTGTGACCCTGGCATCAGGCTTGCATTGTAATATCTCCATAGAAGCTGACATAGGAGATAAACAAAGGGCATCTGGTGTAAACCTTTATAACGAGACCAAAGCCGGGAGAGACACCATCAATGAGAAAGCACTTCGTACAGTGCTGTAAGAAATGTGGGCAGGTGGCCCATAGT
The DNA here is from genome assembly GCF_023864345.2 of Schistocerca serialis cubense. Lineage (NCBI taxonomy): Eukaryota > Metazoa > Arthropoda > Insecta > Orthoptera > Acrididae > Schistocerca > Schistocerca serialis. The sequence goes on along the minus strand of NC_064638.1, from coordinate 561,863,544 downwards.
TATATTTTTTGTTATTACTTACATGAGCAGAATGGCTGCACAACTAATTTATTTTGACAACAATGAAAATTTTATCAGCAGAGAAGGATTCCTGAAATAATTCTTTCGCGTTTTAGTTTTGCTTCATTTGGATCTTCAGCAGTGGTTAAAACTTCATAGACCAAAGAGTGAAGCAGAAGATAAAAACAAAATGAAGAAAGTGGAACTGTAGCCAAAAAGAAAAGGTGTAATATCAGCACAGTAAGCAATAGACTGGTAAAATGTACGAAAAGCCTATCTGATGTCCCATTTTTCCTGCTGGGGTGCAGCGTTACAGCACCATGACGTTTCAAGTGTGACACTACTCATTGAGTTCTGGTGAAGTGCCGAGATATTCTGAATGTCCCAATATATTATCAGTGGTGCATCCTCTGCAGCTGGTGGGCAGGGGGAGGGGTAGGGTGGCAGATGATCCAGATGCTGTGCTTGAATCTCTGCATGGACTTTCCACATGCATCTCGTGTGAGAATAATGCCGAGCTCGCTGTTAAAGCGAACTAAGGCGATAACCTTCACCCCTTTGGACATGACTTTTGTGGCTCTTCATTCCTATGGATTCTTTAACAATGGTGTCTCAATAGCTGGTTGCTTGGCATAGAAACCTGGTGTTCTTAAAATCAGGGGAGTGGTATTTCTTTATGCTGTGCTATGCCACTGCTGATTTCTGTATGTGTCCCAGTCCCACCGGATGTGTTCCTCACAGTGTTTCAAGGTACAGTGCTGATTTTGCCCGTTGTAATTATGGCTGCACTCAGAAGTTATGTCACATTTTGGTGGGTCTTTCGCAAACACAAGGAGTGTCTTCATTTTGGGAGAAGTTCGTAACATGATTTTGATGTTTCTTTTTCCATTCAGTCAGACAATTTTGGGTGAGAGTGATACAAAGTAAGGAGGCAAAGCAAGTCTCATGTCTCAGTACTCCTGTTCCCAGTTAACTGCACCTTTGCTTTTCTTGAACCACCTTTTAATCTATTCTTCACTGCACCATTTTTATGGAACAATTTCTTCAGGTGTTGTTGCTCAGCTAAGAGGCTTCCTTTGTCACAGATGACATGCGACCTATGTAACAGGATGGTCAGCACGAGAGTTAGCTCAGGTACCACACACCCGACCCTGCCATCTGCTACCAAGGCTGGAATATCATCGACGCAGCATGCTATGAAGTCCAGGGCGCTGCAGTGGTAACCTGGATTACATCATGTCAAAGTCTGGTGCTGCGCCACTTATGTGGCCAAAGTCCTAAGAGAGCTGGACTGAGCGGCCATAAATACAAACCACCCCAGCCATGCAGCACCTGTTGCAGACTGCAGCCCACATCAAGAAGCACTCCACATTAGTCACTCCGAATTCGGCCATCCTGTCTTGTTTACAACTAGGTGCTGCCTCCACTGTCCCTCAGTCTATTGGCCACGTCCAGTCTTGATGCTCTCTATAGCTGATTGGAGTCTACTCCTGGCCAACATGAGTCAACTCCTGGAGATGTAAGAGAGGTTCCCGATTCGCAGTCTGCACTCTGATGATCCCTGCTGTGAGCTGCTGCCTGATCAATGCATTTGCAGTTAATGGCCTGACAGGCCTACACCAGTGTTTGTGCCACTGTGTGATTGGCATCAACAAGACTGCTGCACTACCCAGGCACTGTGTTTCTTTTGCAGCCGCTTGACAAGCCTGGGATTTTTTATCAGCGGCTGTCTCTTGCTGCTGTTTGCTGAGCCATGTAAGCACCACCACCTAGGGTCAACATGCACCACTGAGGGTTGACTACTACAGCCAGAATTCTGAGCACATAGAAAAATGCCATTTGCAGCTGCACTGCATCACCCTTATCCACATCTGCAGATATTAAAGTTTTGTAAAGCAATTTAAAGTGCCACTGCTCTGACGAAAGGCTTTTGCCTTGGAGCAGAGGTGCTGCGGAACAATTTTTTACCACCATAATATTTCACAAGTCTGATTTTGAAGCTGAATATCCTCATTGGGAAGAGTCAAAATAGAAAAATCTATCTTGTGGGAGATCTTTAATGCAAAAATTACAAGAAAGACTGACAAATTTTAGATTAAATATTACCTTTTTCCATCTAACACTACTTCGACTATAAAAGAAGTAATACAGGAAAAATTTATATTGAATTCTGATAACTCTGAGAAGCTGTACTGGTACCAACTTAGTTTGGAAGATAAGTATTCAGGAAAATAATATCATCAATCAACTGTGGCTTTAAAGACGTGCATCAGTCCTGCTTCATCTGTCCCACAGTAGAGTAGTTCCTCTCAGATGGTGAGCTGGATGCTGGAATGCAGTGTATAAAGTATGCTAGTTGGAGAGATACAAGTACAAGCTTTCACATCTGTGACTTCCACAAACTGGAGTTATTGACATAATTCAAAATTTCATCTGTGGCAATGTTGACGTCTTTTGCAGATTCATCTTCCAACAAGTCTTCCGACTCATTGAAACATCCGTCAGGTTTCTGTTTCTTTGCAGGAACCTCAGCTGTGATACTTTTCAACTACGAACACTTTATTGCTACATGATTTGTACCATACCTTATAGCTCCAACTTTCCTGACACTCCCAAGAAATTTTAAGTTTTTTTTTCCTCTTTTTTATTTAGAAATGTGGATTCGCGCGTTCTTATTTCCCACTTACTGTTTACATGTGATTTTCGTATAGTTCAGTTTTTAAATCTATAGAAATGTTTGTCTTGGCTACAAGTGATAGAACTGAGAACCACTAGAAGCTAATCCACACAAACATTGTAATTTGCTGTTCCAATGCGTGTCCACATCTCCTTTCAACAATTTCTGTGTGCACTTCTGAAGACAGGAATTTTTGAAGAAAGCTTTGACATCTCAAAATGAATTTATTAATCACCAGTATATCACTGTTCTCTTTATTGACACTTCATTGAGTCATACACTCAAGCACAACATTGAGAATTTGTGCCAAATATAAAAGTCTCTTCTACTGATTGAGTGTTGCAACAATCTTTGGATCTCTGCCGAGAACAAACAACATTTTGCACAGTCCTGAATAACATTTTTAAATCCATCTCACTCTCAAAATATCTGTTGCACAACACTGGAACTTCAACCTTTTCTTTTTCACTATTTAAGTAATGTGCAACCCTCCCATGCAGTTTATTTTAAGACATGAAACACTCCATAAATCTATTTCTAATGTCTCTCCTACCCCTCTGAAGATATTCCTCATTCAGCTTCACATAAACAATCTGCAGTTTCCTTTCAATTTCTCAAATAGGTTGTCACATGAGGTAGCAGTTCCTTGGCACTCACTGAGCCGAACTTTGCCCCCAAGCCAATAAGCAAATGTGCCATCTTGAAATTTATTTCCAAATGTAACAACAAAAGGTACAATTTTTTGCTGGTAAGATCAACAAGTATTTCCTGATGGGACTACCATCAAATTTGGTGGGACGTGAGGAATTTGTATGTCTCATTTTGTTGTTAAAAATTTAACAACACTAATTTGTGCAGTCTCTCACACATTTTTTAACAAATTTAAAGTCACTGTGTGTCTGATGTAAGAACACAATTTTATACACAGACAAGCTACTGTATATTTGATTTTCTCCTTGCCATCAAACATAGAACCAAATTTTATTCAAATCTACAGTCACAGTTTGATTTCTCACAAAAATGTGAACTCACAATAGAGAAATTAGGTCCATGATGTTCATTTTATTAAAGCACTCTCACAACTGTTTATTTTGACACATTCGTTATGTGGCAACTGAATCACTGCAAAGTGTCAACTGGAGGCACCAGAAACTTTGCAACTCTCACCTCTCGGGAAGTCAATGACAATGGCCGTCAACCCAAATGCAGTTCACAGATTGCATGAAAGATAAGGTCACAGCAATGTATAGTCACAAAGTGCAGGTTCCTTGGGTGCAGCTAAACGGGTCATAGCCAGAAGGTAAGGACAGAAACAGACTTCCACTTTACCTGTGCCTTGCAGATATTCCAAGAATGTCTATCGACCAAGTTTTCAACTAACATTACAACATACATGCTGTGCTGATTCATGAAATCTCTGGCATTGACTACAGGTAAAACAATTCGACAAAAGGCATATAATGAGATTGATACTGTTCTTTAATTTTCAACTACAACACAGTTATTATTACAGATATCTGCAGAGTATCTGTGGATACCTGCAACTGCTCACGATAATATTCACAAGGTAACAATCACTATGGATACCTGCATCTGTGCAAACTTCTGACTGTGGCTGTATGAATTCTGCTGAATAAATCTTGTTGTTTCCACTGGCTTTATGATTCCACAATGGCTGAGGACCTGGTTCTTTGTACCTGCTGCCCTCCTGCAATGTTATTGTGACCTGCTATGAGGTCAGTACCACTCAGACCACCCTGCCATTTTAAGACTGAAGAACACTGCACCCAAAAAAGGTTAAACACAAAGGTCACAATATTTTCAGGGCATACTTAGAAATGAGCAGCAGTTGGAATTAGGAAGTAAAAATAATAAGAACTATATGAACTGTATTTACGAAGAATATATAAATCACCCTCATTTAGTTCGTCTGAGCTCAACAGATAACGACATTCATGTCCTTTTAGACAAAATATTTACTGTTGAAAGCCAATTTCTTCTACATTATTAGAATATCTTCTCGGTATTATTGAACAAAGTGTTAACAAATGTTTAAAGACATATGAAATGGAAATAATGAAATTATAATTACACTGAAAGTTTGTGCACTTTTGGCAAAAAACTGCTTGTAATATGGTTTTAAATTTAGGGGGAAGGGGGAAAAAAAAACCACACACACACACACACACACACACACACACACACACACACACACACACACACACACACACACAGAGAGAGAGAGAGAGAGAGAGAGAGAGAGAGAGAGAGTGTTGTTTATTATAGTTTGTTGCATCAAAGTGTAAATTCCATAAAATAGATTTGACATCTTTTCTGCTACATAACTACGAACTTCAGTATTTGTTTTTAGGTCATGATGACAATCTTCACATTTTGCTTGATAAGAATTTTTATTTCATGACAGAGGTGAAACTGACTATCAGTTGAATGTTAACAGTTCTTTTTTAGAAAAAGTGTGGAAAATGTCTGATCTGTAGACTCATGAGAACATCACATTGTACTAGCCTGAGTTCAAAACACAGTTTTGCACAATTTTTCCCTCAGTTGATGAGTAATGGGAGTGCAGGTTGATATATCACAGTGCCACATTGCACCATAGCTGACATGGCAGTAATCTTATCTTGCAGAAAGCAGTGCATCTTTTTGTGGTGGCATGTAAGTAACGTGAGTACAGTGATAATGAAAGGCACAGACTTAGGTGTCTTAATATGGATCTTGCAGAAGTGTTGGTCAAAATACACAGTTACAGATGACAGTGTTTCGTGGGTGGGTTCTTGCTTTAAGCAGAAAATCCCACACATTGAGTAATCATTCAATTTCTTTAAGAATACAACAAGCTCATTTACAGAAACAATATACTACTAAATGTGTGGAGAGTGGTTTGGATTACTTACCAGTCACCACACAATAACATCTGCTTCATGAAAAATTCATCAACATTTCTTTCACATTCTACCAGGAAGATTTATTTGTGGATTACACGTCAATTGGCTGATTGTATGCTGTGAACTTTTTTATCCAACTGTTTTTTAATTAAAAAACATCTGCTTCACAAACAAATCTGAGAACATGCTATCAGCTGTTGTAAATGGTATTTTATCATGTCAGTGTATTCTTCTAAATTTAAGATTGTCACTTTAAGCACATAACTTACTTTTATTATTTTAGAAACAACTGCTTTCAAAGTTGCAGGAGATCAAAAATTAATACAGCTAACACTCTTTCTGTATGAGACAGATTTAACATTCATTCATAATAGTTATCATATGTTAGGGGAGGAAGAAAAAGCATGAGCACTTAGTAAAAAGAAGCACTGATACATTTTATTTTATCAGATACTTTTACACCATTTCCCACATAACAGGTACAAATAATGTCAGAAGAGCCCTTCGCTGAACAATGGTAAACATGGATCATTGCGTGACTCATGTCTTAGTCCCTTCATTACACATAAACACTTTTGACTATACATTTTTTTATTTAGTATTCACAGTGACTACCAACCAAATTGAAATATTGGAACTAAAATTTAATGATTAGTTCTACAACTGCTGTCATTTCTTAATTTTATTTTAAACTGAGCAAAGTTTCATAGAAAGATATCCCTATGCTTTCATTTACTACAGATTCACAGATTGAGTGCACATTAGTTTGTGGGAGCAATACAGTTAATACCAGCAAAACAAGTCATATCTGAGGCCTGGCAAGTACAATCCTGTGTAAATTAAAGAGAAACTTTCACAGACCAAAAAGTAAATTATCATACAGTTGAAAAATCCTTCATTCACTGTCTAACAACAAACTCACAATATGCTTCAGGTATCACGGGTTCTCGCGTAATATGTTTTTGATGTGACCAGTAATAAAATAATGTTACTATAAACATGGAAAAATATTTCTCACTTTTTGAATGTTAGGAGATAGTGACAGGCAATCAAAACTAAAATATATGTATATAAGAGACACTGCAAGTCTTAATTGTGCATGGCAGTGCGATAGCTTTGACAGAAATGGTCATGTTTGTAACTTAAAAAGTTACCTGCATGAATAATAAAATTTTGACTCCCATCAGCTTCTATATGGCTTAAATTCTCAATAACAGGATATATTTCCATCATTAAAATTACAGCATTGTCCTACGAATGTTCCTTATACAAACATAACTTTATCCTTGCTTCTGGAAGAACGAAGAAATATTTTATCAATGCTATCAAAGACCTCTGAAGCAGATTTGGAGGCATCAATCCTGTGATGTATACCTGAAAAAGAAAGAAAAAGGTTCTATATTTCTAATCACTTCTCTTTACTAATAGCACAACAATGTTGTGGCAACATTTGTTGCATTGGCCTCAAACTATAATAACAACTGCAATGCAATAGATGTACAACATTATTCATATTATTCATAGCATATGGCTAGAATTACCTAACTTTATGAAGACAACTGGTACTTATTTTTTCAGGATTTAACTTTTTCACTAATTTCATAGATCATCCTACAGTAAACACATATTCAGCCGGAAATACGATGTATGCATTACTGACACACAAAAATAAACAATGTTCTGCAATAAAATTATGTATATTTAATAAAATTTGACATAACAAATTTACTGAACACAGAATATCCTTAAGATCAATAGTGACATAATTACATCTTCAAATAAGGCAGTTTTTAGTGTTAGCAAATCCTGCAGCTATGCAACCAAATCCAAGAAAATATATTCTACTGTTCTCAAGTAAATAAATTTTTTTGGGGCAATAAGTGATCCATATGTATCTGAGCAAACTAGACAAATCCAGTGCAAGTGTGGTCGCTCATAGGATGGTAACAAAAATACCTTGATGTTAACATTCTCTTCTATTCGTTTACATCAGATTTCTAAAATTCTGAAGCACAAACTACAACGCATTGATAGTAGTGTGTAATTGTTCAATGTGGCGACAGAAGAAAAAAAAATGACAAACTAGATTACACACTAGGATGACACAACAGATCATCCACTACTTGTGCAGGTTGGTAGACTGTAAAATACGAATCAGGTTTGTACCTTATACATTTACCAAAAGTATATAGCAGAAATGGCTAGTTGGAGAAGACAAGAGATACATTCAGTTATAGTAAATAAAGCAACTGTCAACCTATATTGGTTGAAATGAAGACCAGAGTGGTTTCCCAGGCATGATTTTCCTGGAAATGATATACTATTGTTTTCCTCTGACCTGTTGAGCTACATCACCCGATCTAGGACCAATACATTTGAAGTCTAAGATATTAACCATAAGTTCAATTCAACAATTGAAAGCCCAAGTGTTATGGCTGCACTAAGAGACAAATGAAAACTGTCACATTTCCCTATAATTTTTTTTCATATTAACCATTTTAAGAATTGGACAACTTTGATACCTGCTAAACCACCAGCACCGAACTACTAAAGTAGTAAGCAAGGATATGCTCATCTGTTGTTATACATTACTGAACTAAAAAGAAAGCCAAAGGAACCTGTTTGATGATCACATCATCTCCAGACATTTATGCAGTGACCACAATTTGTTAGACAATCACCAAATATCACACTTCTAAATTTCAAATCTTTTGCTGCTTACTTACAACAACAAAGAATCCATAGCCGCATGACACCCCAGCACTACCTGTACAGACAACATAAATCCCAGGCATAATAGTTCTATCAGCCAGTTGCAAACAGACCATTGTATGATGTTAACGTCTTGTTTAAGGCTATGATTTTTTTCCTAAGATTAAGGAATTTCCTTCTACAACTTATTGACTCCAAATCAACCAACGACTACGGCATTTCTTGGGTTATCAGTCTTCTGACTTGTTTGATGTGTCCCACCACAAATTCCTCTCCAGTGCCAATCTCTTCATCTCAGAGTAGCACCTGCACTCCACATCCTCAATTATTTGGTTGGTCGGTTGGGGATGTGCATTATGGGCCTACACAGCGAGGCTGTCAGTTTCTTGTTCAAGATGAAAGATATCTGTAGTTAGTGATGTGTGCCAGAAATTTGATAAAATTATGGAAGTATATATGAATTTTCAGCTAGTATCAAGGGTAACGAATTTAAGTCTTGCATCCACTGGAGTGCTACTCCTGAAACAAAAAATAGGGTGAGGCAGGAAAAAAGACTCATTGCATCTAAAAGCAATTAAAATAGAGTAAAGTGGGATGACCACGGAAACAGGCACTGGAGGGGAAGGCTGAGGGCCCTCCAGACCCAGCATGTAGCAGTAGATGCACAGCTTTAATCACTTTGCCTCTACCCCGAAAAAATGTTATATCTGAGAACAACTTAATCATCACTAATAATTGGTTTAAGGATAATCATAAATGAAAGTTGTACAAATGAAAGATACCTGTAGACAACAGAAGGTTTCACATTAAGTATATAAGACAAGAGTCTTGCACCAGATTTTAAACTAAGACATTTCAAGGGAAGACGACAACTGCAAGGCAGTCTAAGCATGTAAAATGAGGCGAAAGATAGGAAAATTAAAGAGACTTTTGGAGAAAAGAGAAGTAACTGTATGACTCACAGAAGCTCAGATGGCAAACCAGTACTAAACAAAGAGAAAACAGAACATTGGAAAGAATATAGAGGGCTTCTCTATAAAGGAAATTAAGACAACTGAAAGGGAAGATGAATCAGATGAAGATCAGATGGAAGGTATGATACTGCGAGAAGAATCAGGCAGTGCAGAAAGACCTAAGTCAAAAAAAGTCCATGGAGTAGACAACATTCCCACAACCACAGATATAAATTATAGGAGGACCAGCCATGACAAAGTACTCCACCGGGGGTGCAAAATGTTTGAGACAGGCGAAATACTCTCAAGACTTCCGGACTAATGTAACTGGTCGGTTGGTTGATAGACAAACAGTGAGGTCATTGGCCCCAATACCCAAGGTGGCAGAATCCAAGGGAGGACTACATAAACAGGGCAGTACGGAGAAGGGGCAAACAAAGAGGTAAAAGGAACATCGAGGCAGCAGCAAGAGTAAATAACAGGACAAGAAGAAAGGGCCACAGAGACACCCCGAAGTGCAGCATGTGGAGGCAGTCTTGACTCTGGTGGATGGGATAAAGAGCTTGGAGGTTGGGAAGAGAGCTGACTGAATATGATTATATAATATACTGTATCCACTTATGGCACCGGATGTATTGGACAGCCTGGAGAACAGCATAAAGCTCCACAGTAAAAACCGAACACTGGTCAGGAAGCCGAAATTTAATAGGGGTGTTGCCAACAATATAGGCACTCCCAACACCAAACGCTGTTTTTGAGCCATCAGTGTAAATAAATGTGGCATCCGTCATTTGTGCACATAGAGCAGCAAATGCCTGACAATAAACAAGAGAAGGGGTACCATCCTTGGGAAACTGACAAAGTTAACGGAACAGGCAGGTCCAGGGCCGGAGCCGGAGCCAAGGCGGTGCTGTACCCCAAGTTGTCAAAAAGTCTTAGGAAAGTGGAAGGAAAGAGAACATAACAGTTGACGGAAGTGGACTCCCGGTGGTAGCAGGGAGGAAGGGCGGCCTGCATACCCTAAATCCAAGGAGACATCGAAAAAATATCATGGGCCAGATTAGCAGGCATGGAAGACAGATGGCTAGCATAACGACTCAGAAGGACAGCTCGCCGATTGGACAGCGGTGGTTCTGCAGTCTCAGCATAAAGGCTTTCCACATGGCTGGTGTAAAAAGCTCCAGACACCAAACGTAATCCATGGTGGTGGACAGAGTCGAGACGCCGAAGAATAGACGGCCCAGCAGAGGAGTAAACTATGCTTCCATAGTCCAATTATGAGCGCAATAAGGAGTGATAGAGGCAGAGAAGGACCACTCGGTCCGCTCCCCAGGAGGTACCATTCAGGACATGGAGGGTGTTGGATCGCAGACAGCGAGCCGAAAGATAGGAAACATGCGAGGACCAGCACAGTTTTCTGTCAAACATAAGACCCAAGAATTTGGCGACGTCTGCAAACGGAAGGTTGACAGGGCCTAGATGTGAGGAGGGCGGAAGAAACTCCATACGACGCCAAAAATTAACACAAACGGTCTTACCGGGAGAAAAGCGGAAGCTGGTTTCGATGCTCCAAGAGTGGAGGCGATCGAGACATCCTTGAAGGCGTCGTTCAAGAAGGCTGGTCCATTGAGAGCTGTAGTAGATTGCGAAATCGTCCACAAAGAGGGAGCCCGAGACATCAGGAAGGAGACAATCCATAATTGGATTTATGGCAATGGCAAACAGTACAACACTTAGCATGAAGCCCTGGGGTACCCCGTTTTCTTGGGAGAAAGTAATGTTCACCCGCACTTTAAATGTGCGCTCTGCCATAAATTCACGAAGAAAAAGTGACAGCCGACCTCTAAAGTGTGCGGAGGATGCCTGTCCTCCAACAGGTATCGTATGCTCTCTCCAGATCAAAAAATATTGCTACCGTTTGGCGTTTCCTGAGAAAATTTTTCATGATATAAGTGGAGAGAGCAACAAGATGGTCAACTGCAGAACGATGCTTTCGGAAACCGCATTGGTCAGGTATTAAAAGACTTCGGGACTCCAGCCACCAGGCTAAATGGCAGTTCACCATACGCTCCAAAACCTTACATATACTACTCTTGAGAGAAATGGGGCGATAGCTAGAGTGGAGATGTTTGTCCTTTCCAGGTTTCGGAACAGGAATGACAGTAGCTTCCCGCCATCTTCTGGGAAAAGTACTGTCGGTCCAAAATCGATTATAAAGGCGAAGGAGGTAACGCAGACTGTGGTACGATAAATGCAGCAACATTTGGTTGTGGATACAATCCGGTCCTGGGGCAGAAGAGTGAGAAGAAGACAGTGCATGTTGGAGTTCCCGCATGGAGAAAACAGTATTATAGCTTTCGCGATTTTGAGAGGAGAAAGAAAGAGGTTGCACTTCCGCTGCACGTTTCTTCGGAAGAAACGCTGGCGGGTAATTTGAAGAGCTCGAAATCTCAGCAAAGTGTTGACCCAATGAGTTAGAAATTGCAACAGGGTCCACTAATGTATCATGTGCGACAGTGAGCCCAGAGGCCGGGGAGAAAATAGGCACGCCAGATAACCGTTGAATCCGACTCCAAACTTCCGAGGAGGGAGTGAAGGTGTTAAATGAGCTAGTAAAGAAGTCCCAGCTTGCCTTCTTGCTATCGCAAATGACGCAACGGCATCGTGCATGGAACTGCTTATAGTGGATACAGTTGGCCAAAGTAGGATGGTGCCGGAAAACGCTAACAGCACGTCGCCGCTCACGTATTGCATCACTGTATGCCTCGTTCCACCGAGGAACTGGGGGGTGCCGGGGCAAATCGGAGGTGCGACGTATTGAACGTTCCGCAGCTGTAAGAATAACTTCTGTAATGTGAGTGACCTCATCGGCGACGCTAGGAAAGTGACGGTCATCGAATGTCGCTAGAGACGAAAAAAGTGTCCAATCAGCTTGGGCAAAATTCCAGTGCCTTGGGCGCATATATGGCAGTTGTGGCTGCAATTTAAGGACACATGGAAACTGGTCACTCGAGTGTGTATCAGCAAGAGCAAACCATTTGAAGCGCCGAGCTAGTGGAACAGCACTGACCGAAAGGTCCAAATATGAGAAATTTGTCAGAGGCAGACAAAAATGTAGGGTCCCCAGTGTTGAGGCAAACAAGATCTGCTTGGTGAAAGACGTCTATCAATAGTGAGCTGCGTGGACAAGTACGCTGAGATCCCCAAAGCAGGTGGTGGTGGTGGGCATTGAAGTCCCCAACCAGCAAATCAGGGGGTTGAAGCTGACCAAGAAGATGAAGGAGATCAGCTCTTGCCATTGGTGTGGACGATGGAATGTATACAGTACAAAGAGAGAAGGTGTATCCAGAAAGGGAAAGACGGACAGCGACAGCTTGCAAGGAAGTGTTTAAGGGGATTGGGTGATAATGGAGAGTATCATGGAGAAGACTCATGAGTCCTCCATGTGTTGGAGTGCCTTCAACAGAGGGGAGATCAAATCGGACTGACTGAAAATGAGGGAAAACAAAGCGATCGTGGGGACGCAGCTTTGTTTCCTGAAGACAGACGATGACCAGCGAGTAGGATCGTAAGAGGATCGACAATTCATCCCGATTGGCTCGAATGCCGCGGATATTCCAATGGATAATTGACATATGGTGGACAGAAAAGGAAAGAAGGTGACCAAGGTTGCCCTCAACTCAACAACTGCTCCGAGCTGGCGACCAACACCGTGGAACGGCATTCAGCAGAAGGCAGAAGATCATGATCCATAGGTTGTTCAGCAGCAGCTCCTGCCACCAGCGATCAGCTGCCAGTAGTGCGCCTCGGCGACACACAAGTCGGCCAAGGGTGGTTACCACCAGGTGGTGCTGTATAGGAGACGCGCCGTGGCGGAGAAGGAGAGGAATTGGGTTTCTTATTAGCCTTCTTGGAAACAGGACATTGAGATGAAGGACGAATCGAAGGTTGTGAAGTTGGGGTACATAAAAAATCTTCATGAGTAGGCTCGTTTTTGGAAGTCCGGGTGTCTGATTTTGGGGTTCAGGATTTAGCAGAACCCGATGAAGGGTGAGCCATAGAGTGAGCAGGTGAGAGTGGAGAGGTTGAACAGGCGATCTTTGCGCTGGCCGATCTGACGACTGTGGCAATAAAGGTGAGAGAACACGTCTGCGTGGCTGCCTCCTTTGTTGGCCGAGCAGAGGCAAGGACAGTGCTGTATTTACCTGCATGAGGCACAGTGGGCTTTCGATTGGCAAGTAACCTTCGAGTAGCAAAGGTCGACACCTTTTCCTTCACTAATAAGCCGTTCGTCTTTAAAAATTGGGCAATCTCTAGACGAACCAGTGTGGTCACCCATACAGTTGATGGAGGTGGACAAGCACCCTCATGGGCATCCTTGCCACGCATAACGCATTTGGCCAGATTGGAACATGACTGGCTGGTATGATTGAACCGCTCACACTGATAGCAACGCGTAGGGTTTGGAATGTAAGGGCGAACTGAAATTCTCATAGCCCGCTTTTATGTTCGATGGAAGTTGAACTCTGTCAAATGTCAAGAAGACAGTATGGGTTGGAACGATGTTCTTGTCAACCCCTTTCATGACTGAACAGCCGTTACGCCATGGTCAGACAGGTACCTTTGAATTTCCTCGTCAGACAATCCGTCGAGGGAGCATGTATAAACAACCCCATGTGATTAATTGAAAGTGCGGTGCACTTCCACCCGGACATGGAAGGTGTGTAGCAGTGAAGTACGCAGCAATTTTTGTGCCTGGAGGGCACCGACTGTTTCTAACAACGAGGTGCCATTTCGTAATCGGGAACAAGACTTTACAGGACCAGCAATTGCATCGACACCTTTCTGAATAATGAAAGGGTTGACTGTGGAGAAATCTTGACCTTCGTCCAACCAAGAAACAACAAAGAACTGTAGCAACAATGGAAGAATTGTCCGAAGCTGAGACTCATTTAACTTTTGCTTGTGAGCAGACATAGTAGATGATGAATCCATTGTGGAAGTATCCCCCATGATTACCGGCGTCTCCGATGGCGCGCTCCTTCCTTGTGGGGGCCCTCTCTGAGGGCACTCTTGCCTTAGGTGATTGTTCACACCTCAGGTCACACCTCCTGAGAAACGGACGGAGGGACCAATCGGTACTTTCGGAAGGTATCAGCTCAGGTAACCACCCCTCCCTGGGCCTGGCCGTTACCAGGGGGTATGTACGTGTCCTACCTGTCAACCTGGGGCAGAGAATTACGCGTTACCCCGTCACCGGCTACGCATGGGAATGCGTGGGTCGGCCTTCAGACAAGCACAGGGAGGAAAAAAAGAGAAAGGGAAGGATAAAGAAAAGGAAAGGAAAGAAGAGAGGTCTCAAATGCCGCAGCGGAGAAAATGGTAAAGAGAAGAAGAGAAGAGGTAAGAAAAAGAGAAGGACAAAGAGAGACTGTTTCACAGTTTTGAGTGTCCATCTCCGGGCGTAGGCACCAAGCATACTCCCAAAGTGGGAGAAAGGGATGGGAAGAGGTGGAGGTGAAGGGGGGGGGGGGATGGGGAAGGATGTGGAAAAGGAAGGTATGCAGCCTGGAAAGAAAGGAGGGCCACACTAGCTTGGGGTCCCGTGCTCGCTACGCACGTATCCACAAAAGAGTTGTGGAGCCCCTGGGGGAGGGGGGGTGGGGGGGGGGGCGCACCGTATAGAGGGTGGCTACTGCTGGGTGGCGTTGTAGAAGAGACATGCCATGGTGGAGAAGGAGAGGAACTTTGTTTCTTATGAGCCTTCTAGGCCATATTGGAACACAACTGGCTGGTATGATGAGGGAGGACTCTATGGTTGTGAGGTCTGGGTAAAAAAAATATATATATCTTCAACACTAGGCTCTTTTTTGGGAAGTTTGGGCATCCAATTTTGAAGCCTATGATTTAGCAGGAGCCAAGGAAGATTGAGCCTTAGAGGGCGGTGATAGTGGGGATGCTGAACAGATGATCTTTGGGCTGACCGATCTGACGACCGTGGTGCTATAGGTGAGGTAGCAAGTCTGAGTGGTTACCTCCTTAGTAGGTCGACGAGAGGTGAGGATAGCGCTATATTTACCCGATGGAGCACAGTGGGCTTTCTACTGGCAAATAACTTACGAGCAGCAAAGGTAGACACCTTTTCCTTCACTCGGACTTCCTGAATAATTCGTTCATCTTTAGAACTAGGGCAATCTCTAGAGGAAGCAGCGTGGTCGCCCATACCGTTGAAGCAATGAGGAAATGGAGGTGGTCAATCACCCTCATGGGCACCCCTGCCACTGGTAACGCATTTGGCCTATTGGAACACGACTGGCTGGTATGATTAAACCGCTGACACCGATAGCAACACATAGGGATGGGGATGCAAGGGAGAATTGAAATTCTCTCATATCCCACTTCAATATTTGATGGAAGTTGAACTCTGTCAAATGTCAAGAAGAGAGTGTGGGTCGATACCAATTCCTTTTCAACTCTTACACCCTGATCAGACAGGTAATTTTTAGTGTCCTCATTGGGTAATCCGTTGAGTGATGTCATATAAACCACCCCGCACAATGAATGTAAAGTACGGTGCACTTCCACTCGGACAGGGAAGGTGTGTAGCATGTCTGTTTCTAACAACAAGGTGCCATTTCGTAACCGGGAACAAGACTAAAGGACCTCCAATTCTGTCGACACCTTTCTGAATAATGAAAGGTTGACTGTGGAGAAGTCTTGACTTTCATCAGAGACTGAGAAACAACTTTGAACTTTGGCACTGATGGAAGAACTGCCCTTGGCTGAGAATCGTCTAGCTCTCTCTTGTGGGCAGAAGCTGAAGTAGGAAAAACCATTGCGAAAGTATCCCCCACGATTACCGGCGTCTCCGATGGCAAGCTCCTTCCTAGTGGGAGCCCTCTCTGAGGGCACTCCCGCCTTAGGTGATTGTCCACACCTCATGTTGTGACGCCGGAAATGCATATCCTCCTATTTCCATCTATTGCACTGCAAATTTTTTTCCTTATTTTGTTACCTGAAGATATAACATTTCTGTGTCTTTGTATATTGTAATTGTTTTACTATTTGTATATATATGCATTTATGTCGATGTATAATTGGTTTGTTTTGTGAATATTATTTGTTTTTATACGCTGGGTCTGGCCTAGGGAAAACTATACTATCGAACGAATACATCGATAGGTCGTGTGGAGAACGAAAGTGTTTAGGATCTTTGGTAGTGTTAACTCTTCCGCGTGGAGCGCGGGCTGAGCAGAAAAAGTCTGGCTGGGGTGGTGCAGTGGAGCAGGTGTGTTGTGTGACGCTCCCGCGAGTTGCCGCACTTTCAGGGTTGGGCAGCATATAATTGCGCTCGACTTGCTACGATAGTTTCTGACACGGTGTTGCGGACGGGAAGCATTAGCTGGCGCACATCAAGAGCCCGTTTCACCTGGTGACCGTGTCGAGAAGAAGGCGCGCCAACATCCAGCTTCTGCAACAGCGACGGCTGACAATGAGTGACTGTCGCCACCTCCTCAATCGACGGCTTCAAACCTTCAATCAACCAACAAGGAAGACTGGAAGCACGTAAAGTTTTAGAACTGTATGGCAGACCTCAGCTTTCCAAACTGTTCCATTTTCGTAACTATAATTACAGCAACTTAGCATGAACATTTGTTGCTCATTGTCCCAATTGCATTACCAAGCAGGGTCCCTTCCTTTTCCAGAATGAAGTAGAGTGTCGTTGAAATTGAAATGCCAGCATTAAAGTAAAAGCATTCGATTTCACTGCTTTAATTTCAAAGTTCAGTTAAGGTGTTCATAGCTGGCTACAATATTTAGATTACACAAGCACAAATTAAGAGTGCGAGTTTTGTTTGCATATTTTAGCTTACCTGTGACTCCAGCTCAGCTTGGTACATACTAAATTTTACTATTGTTAATTGTTCAGAATCATTTAATTCAAGTTCAAAGTTAAATCTCTTATTTCTAAATTGCGTAGATTCAAGTAGCTTTTGAAATGATTGTTGAGGTAGTCCAAGAACAACCGTATTTTACTGAATTTCGACGTGCTTCAGAAAGAAATCTCACTATTAACTTCAGTCACTAAATTAACTTTCGATTTTCCGGTTTTATTAAATCTTTTGCTAAATTAAGTCAGAGTGTAGCGAAATTTATTACTTCTGACAAACTTTCAGTTTTCACACTACACGTGTCAACCTTCAGTTGCCACGCTTCTAGTGCTAATTATATGTGTAATAACCTTTCTTTTTCAGTTACTACAGCAATTGTCCATAGGACTGGCGACCGTAATTTCCCCTAAATCTCAAATATCTAATTACCGCTAGTTAATTGTTAACGTAACGGCCGGACATTTACTTTCTTTAAATTTACCCCTTTTCAAAATTAATTTCCACCAGTTTCATTTGCATTTTTCCTTTCATTTAGATGTAACCCTTTCCTCCCTCTTTACAGACAGATTAACTTCGGTGACGATTGCTTTTCCCAAATTTCCATTAGGTACACGCAGTTTAATTTTTCACTGTCATTAAGGTCGATAAGTGAGGAGGACGTTACAATGTCACACCTCCCAAGAAACAGACAGAAGGACCAATCGGCATGTTCAGAAGGTATCAGCTCGGGTAATCACCCCTCCCTGGGCCTGACCTTTACCAGGGGGTACGTCCGTGTCCTACTTGTCTACCTGGGCCAAGGGATTACACGTTACCCATCACCGGCTATGCGTGGATCGACCTCCTGACATGCACAAGGAGGAAAGAAAGAGAAAGGTAGGAACAAAAAAAGGAAAGCAGAGAAGAATTCTCAAACGGCGCAGCGGAGAAGAAGGTAAAGAGAAGAATCAAGGAAACGGGAATGACAAAGTAAGGACAGAGACTTTCCAGTAGAGATATAAAAGAAGAGAAACAACGTCTTACAGTCACAAGCATCCGTCTCTGGACGTAGGCACAAAACACACTCACAAAGAGAGGGACCAAGGGAAAGGGGAAGGGGCTGGCAGTGAGTGAGTGTGTGTGTAGGTGTGTGTGTGTGTGTGTGTGTGTGTGTGTGTGTGGAAAGGGGAGGTATGCAGCCCCGAAAGGGAAGAGCTGCACTGGCTCGGGTCCCGTGCTCGCCACGCACATATCCACAAAAGAGTTGTGGACCCCCTGGGGGGGGGGGGCCCAACATTCAAATGGCGGGTAGGGACAACCAAGTACGCTCGTAAGCTTGTCATCGAAAAGATGAAAAGAAACTAAACTGGGTAACCACGATCAAGCGTTGGGCGTCATGGTACAGCTCAGGATCAGGATGGACTGTAATACAGAGACAAATGTACCACTTTTGACTTAAGGGGAGAGTACTGGAAACCATGAAAGAGTGTTGACATGGAAATGCGCTGGATGGCACCCTGGAGCTGTTTTGCAGGTCACTGAGTGGGAGCTAGCCCAAATACAGAAATTGTCCACATACAGAGCAGGGGTGACAAACTGTCTGGCAGAGACCACAAGCCCACTAATGGAGATTAGAAAAGAAGGAACACTTAATAGGAAGCCCTGTGGAACGCCATTCTCCTGTGTCAGCAGAGAGCTGAGGACAGAACCGAGTCAGACTCTCAATGACCAATGGGACAGGAACTGGTGAATAAAAAGTGGAAGGGGGCCCCTGTGGCCCTACTTGTGGAGCATAAGGAGAATGTGATGGTGCCAAGCTGTGTCATAGGCCTTACAAGGATCAGAGAAAACTTGAAGAAGATGGCGGCTCTGAGAAAAAGCCTGCTAAACTGCAGTTTTTAATCAAAGCTGATGATCAATTGGAGACAATAACCCCCAAAAGCTGCAATGGTAAGGAGATAAACAGTCCAAAGATTGAAGGACCCAACTGAGCTGATGGGTCACCATCCATCAGCAGACATTTGTCAGGCTAATCAGCAGTTAAATTTTGTGGGACAACAGATCTTTGCCAAGCTTAAGAACAGGAACCACAACACTGTCTCTCCATGGAAGGGGGAGGGGGGGGGGGGACAAATTTAGTAACTCCCATTTCAAGGAAAGCAGTTGCCCTCAGGTGTGAAGATTGCTGAATTCAGTTCAATAAGTTATGCTTGCAAAACACTGACATGAATTGTTTACAGAAGAATGGAAAACCTGGTGGAAGCCAATCTTGAGGAAGATGATAAATTTGGGAAACAGAGAAATGCAGGAACGTGAAAGGCAATACTGACTCAAAAACTTCTCTCAGAAGACGTTAAATTAAGCAAACCTGTGTTTAAAACATTTGTAGACAAAGAGGATGCTTTTGAGAATGTTGACTGGAATACGCTATGAAATTCTGAAGGTAGTAGGTGCAAAATACGGGGAGCAAAATGTTATTTACAATTTGTACAGAAAGCAGATGACGGTTATAAGAGTTGAAAGGCATGAAAGGAAAGTCATTTGAGAAGGTAGCAAACAAGGATACAGCTGACAAATCTTATGAAGGTGGTTAATTTTATTAAGTCTTGCTTCCATTGTCAAGTGTAAAGTCAGAAGTGCTCCTCTGACATTTCTAAAATAGTTTATTGACAACATCCTGAATGAATACAGAGCGGTACAGGGCACAGAGGGAACAAGGTCCATCCACTTCCCAGCACTACAGCAGCCAATGGGGATAGATGTGCAGCCAAAAGACCACGCCATGTTTTTGCCACAAATTGGTGGCACCAAGCATGGCTTACTACTTAGGCATGATACAGCACAACAAGCAATTTGTAGATGCGACGGTACGTGTGGGTACTGTACTGTTAGATTGGCAATGTTGGCAGCAACCAGGCACGTATTTTTAGTGGGTCGAAGATGACTGACTTAACTAATCTAGAACTTTAGAGCCCACATTCATGACAATGAACAAATAGTACTTTTACTTTCCAATCCTCTGTACATTATTCTTGTCAGTAACAAGGCTGCATGAGCTGCTAAGCTGATAAGCTGATTTTGAAAGAATTGTTGCGCTTAACTGATCTTACTATCTTTAGGTTGTGTGGATATTTTTCTGAAAGTCTGAGGTTACATCTCCAGACTGATAGATTCTACACACCTACTTGACTAGTTGTTTGGTTATTAGTTCCCCAATGATTTTAAAAGTTCTGAAGGTATGTGATCTACGCCTTTCACCTTATTTGATTAAAAGTCTTCCAAGGCTCTCTTGAACTGACTAATACTGGATCCTCTATGTCTTTCACATTGACTGCCATTTCTTTCTCTACATCATCTGACAAGTCATCCTCACTGTAGAGGCCTTCAATGTACCTTATCTATCTGCTCTCTCATCTGCATTAAACAGCGAAATTTCTCCTGCAGTATTAATGTTAATGCCTTGGCTTTTAATGTCACCAAAAGTTGTATTGAATTTTCTATATGCTGAATCAGTCCTTCGAACAACAATTTGTATTTCAATTTCTACATATTTCTTCCTCAGTCATTTTGCCTCGGATTCCATACACTTTCTATTTATTTCGTTCCTAAGTGACATCTATTGCTGTATGCTCATTCTTCCCTAAGTATTTCCATACTTCTTTCAGCCCCTAACTGAAGTAATCCTTTGGTAACTGATGATTTATTCGTGATTACCCTGCTTATACCTACATTTGTCTGTCCAACTTCTGTGATTCTCTTCAGTTTCCATCTACTTTTCATCATTAAATTGCAATCTGGGTCGATACGTGCTCGTGGTCACATCTTTCATTGAAAGATCTCAGTTTGGAATCTCCAACACACCATGGTGTTCTCCAGCTGGAATCTTCCTGTGTCTCCAGACCTTTCGAAGAATACCTCCACTTCCTGTGATTTCTGAATGGCATATTCACTATTACTAGCTGAAATTTAGTGCAGAATTCAAGTCTCTTTCCTCTCTGATTCTTGTTACTGAGCCCACACTCTCTCTAAGCACTGTCTTCTATTCCTTCCCTTCTACTACAGCATTTCAGTCACTCATGATCATTAGATTATGATCTCCATTTGTGGCATCGGCATGTGTACCTGCACTACTGTTGTTGACACTGGTTTGCTGTCTATTTTCATGAGAATAATCAAGCACTGAACTGAACTCAGTCTCTGCCCTACTTTCCCATTAATGATGAAACCTACTCCTGTTATACCATCTCCTGCTGCTGTTGTTTTTTTCCATACCAAGGACAAGAAGTTGCCCTGAACCTCTGCCCACTCCTCAACTCTCTTTAACAATGCCATTGGCAGAACGAGAATGACTCTTCATACACGAAGAGTTCATCTGCCATTGCTGGTTAACTTCCATTTAAAACATAACACTGTTAATATGAAACTCAAGAATCCTAGATGGAAAACAAACAATGGAAGGAGTAGAGGTGTAGACAGTGGTTTTGGACAATATCCTCCTCTATATGGGAAATATGCCACAGGAAGGGTGGGTCACTGTCACAGGAAGGAGTCGTGTGCGGAACATCGAGTCGAGGAGTGAAGGAGATAAAACAGGTTGATGTTTTTTTACCCCTTCCATTATTTGCGCGACTGATTTTCGAGTTGTATAAGAACACAGTCATCGAACTGGTAACACAATAGCCTATTTTAGCCCTTTTACGAATTTACCAGCGTAACAAAAATATGAAACAGCAACTAAGACATTGGCATCACTTGATTATTCACTTCAACTTCTATGCCTGGTAAATCCAGTAACCTGGTCATAAATTATTTGGCTACATGTTGTGCAGTTTAGTAGTTTTTGCTCCTTTTTTGCCAAGTTTCTGTATCTCTTGGTATAAGAAGCATGTCATCTTTCAAAGTGAGGGGGAGGGGGAAAAAAAGGACCAGTAGATGAAGTCAGAAAATGGTTAAAGTTACACCACCAGACAGATGTTCTCAAAGCACATGCTTCCGCCTACTTATGAAAGCCTGCTCTTCCCAAACTCTTCAGTTTTAATGTTATCAGATTTCTAAGGTGATCAACTAGCTCTGTGGGTAAATCGCAGATGACAAATCCAAATATCATGGGCTTGATTCCATTTGGTCCAAGGAGTTTTCTTGTGACTTATCAGCACTTTTACCTCTTGCAATGACAATGTGAAAGTCTTACTGAATTCAGTGTTCACATAAAACTGTTGGCTATTCTACAGTTGGCTGGGTCACACAAGCTCCAATAGGGCTCTGTTTAGCAAATAACTTTTGTGCCAAATCAAACGTTCAGGATGATGGCTTTAGAATTATAATTGTGACAGGGCCACAATATTTTAATAAATAGTTAAATTACAACCACAACCTTGCTTTCATCTAGCTGTGGATACAATTTTACATTGTTAAATAATGATGCAGATATGGGATTTAAAATTAAAACGGCTCGTAGATGTAATCAGCTTGGCAAGAAATTACTGCTACTACTCTGCTTCTGCAATGACAGTGGATGGACAAATATGTGGCTAGTAAAAAGCAGTAAGTGTTTTGTTTATAGCAGCTACTAATAAATTAAGCACTGTTTACATTAATCCATAACTGCGGTAAACAACATTAGCTAAATAAGTTGTTGGTGTTCTCTCTTTCTTCCTGATATTGTAACATGGAGAAGAAATAAAAACTTTGAGGTTCGCCGATGACATTGTAATTCTGTCAGAGACAGCAAAGAACTTGGAAGAGCAGTTGAACGGCATGGATAGGGTCTTGAAAGGAGGATATAAGATGAACATCAACAAAAGCAAAACGAGGATAATGGAATGTAGTCGAATTAAGTCGGGTGATGCTGAGGGAATTAGATTAGGAAATGAGACACTTAAAGTAGTAAAGGAGTTTTGCTATTTGGGGAGCAAAATAGCTGATGATGGTCAACGTAGAGAGGATATAAAATGTAGACTGGCAATGGCAAGGAAAGCGTTTCTGAAGAAGAGAAATTTTTTAACATCGAGTACAGATTTAAGTGTCAGGAAGTCGTTTCTGAAAGTATTTGTATGGAGTGTAGCCACGAATGGAAGTGAAACATGGACAATAACTAGTTTGGACAAGAAGCGAATAGAAGCTTTCGAAATGTGGTGCTGCAGAGGAATGCTGAAGATTAGATGGGTAGATCATATAACTAATGAGGAGGTATTGAATAGGATTGGGGAGAAGAGAAGTTTGTGGCACAACTTGACCAGAAGAAGGGATCGATTGGTAGGACATGTTCTGAGGCATCAAGGGATCACCAATTTAGTATTGGAGGGCAGCGTGGAGAGTAAAAATCGTAGAGGGAGACCAAGATATGAATACACTAAACAGTTTCAGAAGGATGTAGGTTGCAGTAGGTACTGGGAGATGAAGAAGATAGGATAGAGTAGCATGGAGAGCTGCATCAAACCAGTCTCAGGACTGAAGACCACAACAACAACAACATTGTAACACATTTGTCTCCTTGTGAAATGCCACATATAACTACTCTCACCATACAGAAATACATATGTAATGGTAGCATTTGATCATCAATACCTGAAGATATGTGCCAAAGATTGTGATCACATTACAGTCTCATGCGGAAAAATTATACACAAAAGCAACATCAGTTATGCGTAAAGATCTGCGTGGGACAAAGCAATCCTTACTGGGATTACGGAACTTTGCTTAAACACATTTGTATATTAGTGACAATATCCATGGCAAAATTTTAACCCAAGTTTGTTGTTCAACTAAAATTTCACATGCAGATATGAGGTAGGCATACAGATTATTATGTAGGTCATATGGATTACATGCTTAAGTTTCTATCAGTTAAGCGACCCAACTGGATTTAACAAGGTTACAACACACCCCATGTTGTAACCAACATATACTTTTTACACCAAGCAAAATGGTGCGGTGATTTGCAATACTTGTATTACAGAAAAGTAAGGTCAATACTACATCCAGTCTAGTTTCTCCATTCACTTCCTAGGGGCATTGTCAAATTCCTTACTTAAACACCGTACGACCGAACAGGTGCTGTAATGATTCCAGTGACAATAGTTCTTAATATCCTCTTGTATAGTTCTTGTTCACTCAGAACTGTGCAAGTGAACAGAGATTTAATCAATTTATGTAAAACTGTGGGTTATAATGGTTAGAGGTTCTACTTGACAACTGGAATAAATTATCGATTGGTTGCTTTTACCAACACCTCCCCCAACTCTGACAACCCTGATCATAAAGTCACTGGACATTTCAAAGAAAGCTAGTCTCATTTCAAATAGGTACGCCACTCAAACAATTATAGTTGGTGGCGACTTCACTTTACCCTTTATATGTAGGTGAAAATATATGTTTTAAGTCGGTGGTAGGCATAAAACTTCGTCCAAAATCATACTGAATGCTTTCTCAGAAAAGCATTTTTTATCAATTAGATCAGAAGCTCATTTGAAGTGTAAATGGTTGCAAAAACTTATTTGACCTCTAAGCACGGAAGTTGGAAGCCTACTAGAGCAAATGGACCTCCTTGGACAATAGAGAGCAGCATCGCCTCTGCACTGCACTCACCTAGTGAGTGCGCCACCATCTTGCCACGTGAGTAAACTGACCCATAGTGTCCCTGACGGCCAGCATAAATACCACTGCACATCGACCACTCAGTCAGTCATGTGCTTCGCCTGATAACATTTGTTTCTATCCCCACCATACTACCGATTATTAGTTGAAGACTTTGCTTGGATATTGTTTTTCCTCTTTGGTCTTCTACATAACATTGTGTCAAAAGCTCTTTGCACTTTGTTGCTGGATAGGCTGCTATTGACTTGCTCTTGTTGTGCTGGGTCTGCCGTTTGGTCAGCCCTGTTGCTCAATTTCAGCGTGGGTTTGAGTCCCATCTGCTGGCGGTCTTCCCACCTTTTGTCATAATTGTTTCTCTCCTGTTTTCCTGACGTGCGCCCGTATCCGCTACCCACAGATAAAGCAATTGGTGACAAGGAAAAGAAGTTGTTGCACAGCCTGGAAACTAAATTGGTTGCCCTCTCGAGCAACAGCAGCAGCTGATGCACCAGCAGCAGATACAGATGAACTTTTAAGTCTCTTCAGCTCTTGGCGGGGCAAACTGTGTGCAGAAGGCCGCTGTGCCATACGGAGCAGAGTCTTCTGGACTTTACACAACATTCTGTCTTCTGTTGTTTCCTCCTTTCAATGATGTTATGGAGGACTGGGACACACATTTGCATCAACTGAAGCAACATTTCATGGTGTTTCAAGTCATAGGCTATTCATTGCAGCGCTCCCTCTTTCTGTCTTGTTTATTGCCCGACAACTTTTTTCTCCTTCCAAAACTGGCACATCTGTCTGACCCCCTTGCTCTTTTCTTTCAGGAGACATGCGTTCCACTGACTAATTATTATTCCTTGCAGTATCATATGGTTGCCTACAGGCTAGAATTTCATCAATATTATAAACAGCTGGTACAGTCATACTACTCAAGGGTCACTGACTTGCAAGGACTTGGCCAAAAATGTGATTTTACTTATGCCAATAAGGGCTGCTAAGGCTTCCTATGCTGACTCCTTGATTCCTGATGCAGTGGTTCAACTGGCACCTGACAAGACATTCACATGGCAGCATTTAAACTGGATACTCTGTCATTAGAGGACAACTTGCACATTGCTCATTCATTCAAAATCGCACAGGTTGCTAAAGAATGACTCATGACAAGGCTGCAACTAGTCGCAGTTCACACACCACTGTGTGCACCACTCCAGCGTCGTACACAAAGGACGACGACCATGCTCCAGCAACATTGTGATTTGTCTTTATTTGATGTCTGATTCCTGAGCCTCCAGCCATCCCTTGACGACAGCTAAGGGAGCCGCTCGCTTCATGCCCAGTGTATTTTCCTCTCGCTCCCGAGCAGACTGTTCAGATAGGAGTCCTGTACACACTGCGGCAAGGAGGGGCACCTCTGCTGAGTATGTCGCATTCCCACGATTTGCCCCCCCCCCACAGGGCGCCGCGACCACACAAGGGCACGGTAAACGAGCTGCAGACAGTAGCCCCCCCAAAGTAATCCACTCACGCAGAAATTGTTTCTCATGCTTTGCACATCTCACCAGGACTTCCACTTTCATGTGGACATTGGAGCCACCATGTCTTTGATCAATCAGGTGATTCATGTGCAACTGGATCACACGACTTGTTCTTGCCCTCGTGCAATTTTGTGGCCTATAGAGACTGTGCAATTCCTCGTCATGAGCAGTTCTCTATCACGGGAATTTACAAATATGCTACTTAGCTTTTAACATTCTTTGTCATCAACTATCCATTGGATACCAACATTTTTGGCCTCAACACCTTCATGGCATTTGGATTTTCTATCTCAGATGATGTCAAGGTGCTTTCCTCTGCGGTCCCTTTCCAGGAACTAGCTGACCTCTGCACACTGTTTTCATCTCTCAACAGGATTTGGGGGTGTTCTTTACACTTTCAGGTGCACATCACCCTTCAGCCAGATACCATGCCTCTTTTACTGCACCAGACCGATTCCAGTTGGCTTACGGGCTGCCATGAAGCAGGAACTATTGTATGCAAGCAGCTGGGGCTGTCAAACCCATCAAGTCTAGCACATGGGACATGCCCCTAGCCACCATACGGAAGCCGAATGGGTATCTTAACTTCTAGTGGATTTCAAGGCGACCATCAATGCTCAATCGCGGGTAGAAACCTATCCTATACCCTGGTGAGAAGACTATCTCACTAAACTGGATGGAGGGGAATATTTTTCCAAGATCAACCTCACTGAGCTACCCTTAGACGAGGTGTCTCAGAACATTGTCACTCTTAACATACCATTTGGGTTGTGTCAGTACAAGTGACTCCCCTTTGGCATTTTCTCAGCCCCTGCAATATTCCAGTGATTTATGTAACAACTGATACAGTATATTCCGGCTTGCATCAATTACTTGGATGACCTTACCGTCACAGGAGCCTTCTGCCAGCAGCATTTAGAAAACCTCAGCATCCTGTTCACAATCCTGTGTTATCGTTTGGAGCAGTGCAGATTTTTTTCAGCCACGAGTGAAGTACTTGGGGCATTGGCTCTCTGAAGAGGGAACCAGGCCTACTAATCGGATCATTGACACCACCACTACTTTACCTCATTCGATGAACTTACTCGATTATAAGTGTTTTTATGCAAACTCAACTATTATGCTAAATTCTTACCCTAGGTGGCCCACGTTGCACATGTTCTCAATCTCAATCAGTTGCATGAAAATGTGGTCCCTTATACTTGGACCCCACTTGCAACCAGGCTTTTGTCAAATTGAAAACAATGCTGACATCCCCACCCTACCTCTCGCCTCTTCTCACAATCGTCCATTGATTATGGCAGCCAATGCATCCACCTACAGTATTGGAGCACTCTTGGTATTCAGGAATAGGGGTAGTTCTGAATGCACCAAACCATCTTCAGTCCAAAAAAAAGTGCCTCAACTTCTTATCGATTTTAATGTGTTACAAGAATGAAGAGATTAAGTTGCTTAAATAGTTTTCTTAAATTTGTTTGTTAAAACGTAAATGTGTGACACTTGATGGTCGAGAAAAGCTGTGTCCTGTCAAGTCAGCAAGTTTGCAACATACAGCCGATTGCTGAATTGGGGCATGTGGCTAATCTAACAACTATGATGCAGCTGGCCACTATGAATGTTTGCCTACGACTGCAAAGAAGAAGTGCTTACTGTTAAAGAAAGAATGAGCGTGATATATTTGTTTGCAGAGAATGGTTCTTGGCTTGTCCTTTTAGAATTTCAGGAGTAGTAGCCAAGTATCATTTGAGTAATGAGCCTCTAGAGGGATTATCTCAAGAGTGATGAGATCAGCTCACACTTATGTGTGAATTAGTCTGCAATGAGGATGGATCTCTCAAAGTAGTTCTAAGTCATTTAGAAAGGTATTTTGAGAAGATTTTTGGCTTGGGTAGAAAATGATTATTGCGCTGATTTTGGTAAGCATGTAGACTCACCAGGTATACGAAAAGCTCCGATTTACTGAAGGGCGAGATTAGTTTCTCCTAACTGTGATTAATGGTGCATTGTGTTGCTTAATATCCACACAATGGTAGGTGAACCGTATTTCAATATTTTTGTGAGATTTTCCTTGGATGGTGTATGTGAAGAGGCATGTTCACGCCAAGTCATTTAGTTATTTTGTTGTTGAGGATTAAAGCACACACTAAGGAATAGTAGCATTGCGTTATATTATTGTGGTTGTATAGGTGTACGCAAGCATAGGTGTACTTAGTGATATTTGGGTTAGGATTTTTTGTGCGACTTCGGCATAAGTGTCACATTATAGTAAATTCTGGAAATCTCGTTTGACGCTCTGAATGTGTAGTCTGTATTAAAGAGAATGGTCAGAATGGTCATCTTACGCAATAGTTATTTATTGAGAAACAATCAGAAGTTTATTGAGAATGTGATAGCTTTTTCCTTCGGCACTAAACCAAGAATCATTTAAAAGGGAACATGCTAATTCTCTCTGAAAGAGATCACTGAGTGCTGAGTTTTGAATTTTAAATGTTAGTGGGTCGCGGGAGTCAGTGCCTAAAGTGGTTGAGCTTTGTCTGATTATTTGAAATTCATATAGCTGAAATGTGGCAGTGACACTCCAGCTTTTGGTTTAATTTTTTTATTACATTGGAAACATCTTTCTCACTGACTCTGCTGTGAATAATGTCATTCTTTTGGCTACTGAGACAGATGCACATCGATTAGTTGTTCCGGCAGAATTACATCATCAGATATTGAGTTTGCTCCACTGGAGTAGTTGGGAATATTCCATATGAAGACCCAGCAAGTCGCAATGTGTAATGGTTGTTATCAACGGTGACACTGAAAAAATGGGCCTTAGTTGTGCAACATGCAGATAGCACCATGAGGTGCCCCCTCAGTCCTTTGCTCCTGGCCTACTCCTCGCCTCCCTTGCGACTGCATCCATTTCAATTTTGCAAGCTCATTCTTGGGATCTATGTGGTTGCTCATTGTGGATGATTATTGAAAGTACCCGTATGTCATAAGCACGGCATCCACCACGGCCGAGGACACCCTTACCACCTTAGCCCAAGTTTGCCCATCAAAGGGTTGCCTCGCACATTGGCTGTGACAATGATGCACAATTCATGGCCTCTGTCTTCAAGGAAATCTATGCTGTTAATGGCCTCTAACACATCTGTAGCCCTCCGACCATCTTTCCTCCAATTGTGAAGCTGAATGTCTTGTCCGGACTTTTAAGCAGCAGATGAAGAACACTAGCTAATCCTCTGACACTACAGTGAACCTTACTTTATGTTTTTGGGCACTACACCGATTTAACAATCACAGCCATGTGGAGCTCCTCCATGGTCAGCAGCCTCAGACATTGCTTCACCAGCTGAAACCATCACTATCTCATCTCACTCTCATCCCTCCTGGCGTTATGCTCGTGGCACGGGTTACTTAGCTGCAAATGCAGAAGGGGCTCAAGCGCCATCACCACAATCAGCTTCAGCCTCTGACAAACATCCCCACCCCAATCCCCTCTTCCAACGCCTCCTGGTGCCAATGTGACAATGGCCAGAACCCCTGGCTGCTCCCGTGGGTGTCCCATTATAATACTGCCCTGGATCCCTGTGGATCAATGGTTCCCCTTGGCATGCCAATCTCCAGTGATGTTCCAATTGACACTGCTGACCACACTTCCTCCCCATAGCCTACAGCTGACTACACTGCGCCTTTGCCAGTACCTATGTTTCACCTTCCATGGCACCATCTGGGGCATTTACACCCATATGCACCAGTTTCAGGGGGTGTGGATATGGTATTGAGGTGTGTGGAATTTGAATGCCCGCCAGAGAAAATGGATCTTGATGTACGATATGGGACAGTGTCACCACAGTGCTGCACTTGCCTAGTGAATGTGCCACCATCTCACCAGTGATTAAACCGATCTATAGTGTCCCTTGGGATGTCACACCTCGGTTGCTCAGTCAGTCATGAACTTTGACAGTGTTTGTTACTATCTACACCATCCTACTGACTACTGGTTTTTTTCTTTGGTCTCGATTTGGACTGTGGTCGTACATGCCCTGTTGATAGCACTGTGTCTAAAGTTCGTTGCACTTTGTTGTTGCATAGGTTGCTATTGGCTTGCATTTGTGTTGTGTCCGCAGTTTGGTCAGCCTTGTTGCTAGACTGACAGGGGTTCGAGTCCCATCTGCAAGTGGTCTTCCCACCTTGTTCTGTCATCATTTCTCTCCTTCTTTGTGACTTGTGTGCCGGTATCTGGTTACTTGTGCATATAGCATTAGTGACCATAAGGCTGTTATAGCAGGACTGAATACCGTTAACATCCAAATCCACCAAAAATATACGAAAAATACAGGGTGACAGGGTAAAACATATTACAACATAAAATGCAATAACTTGACATGTAATCGAGTTACTAATTGGTGGTTTGCTTCTACAAGTATGATAATTCAAAATAGCTGCGTGTTTGCCTGCAGCAGTTGGTACCGCTTGGACATGTGTATAACTGCTTTGTTCACACAAATGCACGTCAGTAGGCATGTGTACTCTACAGCAGAAGGTGTTCTGTGTGCTCTCTCTCACAGAGCTAATGCCTGTTAAACTGGTGCAATGTAATTTTCAGCACAAGTATGGCTTGTTAATAATGTTCCCACTTGGGTAACAATCAAGAAATGCATATTTGCTTTAATGTCAGGCCAACATGCCAAGTGCACAGTTCCAGAGGCTACTGTATAATTCATATGGTCTTCCAGTGGAGCCCTAGTAAATAGGCAGTTACAGATACCTTTTTACACAGTACACAATGTAATCCATAAAAGGATGCATCTACAGGCAAACAACCCGAGTTTCATCACAAAATCAAGACTGAGGACAGGTCACAACGGAAGGTATTTATAGAGTCAATTCTGTCAAAAATGAATGAAAACAAAGCATTCCTCAATTTCACTTGTTTTTGGGATGAGGCTATATCCCGCACTTCCAGCATGGTAAACATGCACAACTGCCGCATACAGTGAAGTGAACCCCCTCTCCCCACATGGTGATAGAGTGTGAATATGATACTCCAAAAGCAAAAGTGTGGTGTAGATTGTTGAAGGACAGTGTCATAGCCCATACTTCAGAGAATGCAGTTAATGCAAGACTGTAAATAGACTTGCCGGAGGCGTAAGCTGTGCCACAAATTCTTTGTGATGTGATGTGATCTTTCAATAAGATGGTTTACAATGCCATTTTACGAACATTGTGAGGGATTGCAAACTCTCAGATCGCTGAGTTGGGAGAGGTAGTCCCATCCGTAGGTGGTCTCTCCACTGGATTGTTTTTTCCAGTGGCAGTTTATCACAAATCATATGTTCAGATACTAGTTCATCATCTACATCTGCACTATCGTGTTCATGCAGCTATCACAGATGTTACATCTGCAATCCTGCCAAAGACTCAGAGAATCAGAAAACATACCAGCTGTCTGCCACACCACTATTTATGCTCGTATCAAGATTAGGCATGTAAAAAAAAACTTTTTGAGTTACCAAACTTTTAGAACTGTACTGTCAGTTAATATCTCATTTAATTAAAGTTATTATGTTTTATATTATTATTTGTTTGTGCCAGATATGCTGAACATTTGTTTTAAAAAGCAGATAAAAATTCTGTTTGTTGCCTTCCGAAGGAACAGTCGCCACTCTTTCCAGTCTGACTATACGCATAGACTTGATATGGTTTAAATTCAAAGAAATAATATCAATGGCAACCCAGAGATATACACCAAATAAATTAAAAGAGGCAGTACTGATTGCCCATGGTACACAAAACAGGTCAGAACATTGTTGCAAATGCAATGAAAAAAGCTTGCCAAAGTTAAAAGTATCTGAAACCCACGAGATTGGTGAAGTTTTCAGAAGCACAAAATTTAGTGTGATCTTCAATGTGAGATGCTTTTAATAGTTCCCAACACGAAACTGTCAATATGATAGAAAACCTTAAGAGATTCTGCAATCTACCACCTAAGCATGCACCATACGGGTCTTCATAAGGTTATTTGCCCTGGAAGGATTACCGGAAACACTGGTTTGCGACAATGGATTGATTAATTGAGAGGGTTTATGGGACCAAATGAAGAGATTCTGGTTGTACGGAAAGTATACCAGCGGCAAGATGTAATCAATACCATAACTGTGTGATAATGTTAATATTACTGATGACACTGCCAGTAAAGCAGAGTTAATAAACAGTTTTTCAAAACTCCTTCACAAAAGAGGACAAAGTAAATATTTCAGAATTCTAATAAAGAGCAACTGCCAACAGGAGTAACTTAGAAGTAGATCTACTTGGGGCAATTAAGCAGCTCAAATCATTTAATAAACATAAGGCTTACGGCCCAGATTGTATACCAGTTAGCTTCCTTTCATAGTATGCCAATATAATAGCTTCATACTTGGCAAAAGCTGTGTACGTAATGAGTCGAAGTTGCACAGATCACACCAATACTCACGAAGTGAAACAGAAGTAACCTGCTCAATTGCAGACCCATATCATTTGCAGAGGATTTTGGAACATATACAGAGCTTGAACAGGAATTACCCTGAAGAAAAAGATTTAATGACAAACAGCTAATATGGATCTGGGAAATATTGTTCTTGTGAAATACAACCAGCCCTTTATTCTCGTGAAGTAATGAGAGCTATCACAAAAAGGGGTGTCAAATGATTCTATATTTTTAAGGTTTCCAGAAGGCTTTTGACACCGTTCCTCACAAATGGCTTCTAACCAAATGGTATCATTTGCATTGGAGGAGAAAGATCATGTGGCAACAGGAAATGTCTGTTTCAATGGTATCATTTCAGTAGTGTGACTGGATTTGTAATTTCCCTGTCAGCAAGGACATAGTTTGTAGTAACTGATGGAAAGTAATCGATTTAGACAGAAGTATAGTTGGCATTCTCCAAGAAAGTGTTATAAGCCCTCTGCTGTTCCTGACCTACATAAACGATTTAAAAGAGAACCTGAGCAGGCCTCAGATTTATTTATTTATTTATTTTGCAGATGATGCAGTCATTTACTGTCTTACAAAGTCATAAGATCAAAATCAGTTGCATAATGA
Source organism: Schistocerca serialis cubense (assembly GCF_023864345.2). Taxonomy (NCBI): domain Eukaryota; kingdom Metazoa; phylum Arthropoda; class Insecta; order Orthoptera; family Acrididae; genus Schistocerca; species Schistocerca serialis. Next base: position 561,830,237 of record NC_064638.1, on the reverse strand, counting down.
CATGGTATGAAAAGTCACAACTGAGTCAACAATGAAAAGTATTTTAAGTCATCCACATGAGTACTAAAAGGAATCCACAAAATTTCAATTCTGCAATAAACGATACAAATCTGAAGGCTATAAATTCCACTAAATACTTAGGAATTACAATAACAAATAATTTATGGCAGAATGCTCAAACAGGTAATGTTGTTGGGAAAGCGAAACCGAAGACTGCAATTTATTGGCAGAACACTTACAAAAAACAGATCTATTAAACAGACAGCTTACACTGTGCTTGTCCTCCTCCTGGATTACTGCTACATGGTGTGGGTTCAGCACCAGATAGGATTGACAGATGATACAGAAAAAGTTCAAAGAAGGGAAGCTTGTTTTGTGTTATCATGAAATAGAAGAAAGAGTGGCATGGATATGATATGTGAATTGGGGTGGCAATCATTGAAACAGACGTTTTCTGTTGCCACATGATCTTTCTCCTCCAATGCAAAAATATATTGTTCGCACCCACCTACTTAGGGAGAAATGATCATCATAATAAAACAGACATCAGAGCTTGCTTGCTATTTGAGAGTGCAATGCTAGAGAAACAGCTTTAATGTAGTTTGAACCTTCTGTCAGGCACTTAAACGTGAATGGCTCAGTAATCACTTAGATGTAGATGAAAACTGATAAGATTCCTTACATACTGCACCAGACTACACATCACACCAGATTACCTCTAGATTTTTAACCATTACACATTAACACAGTGAAACTCCACAAAAGCAAACAAATGTTCTTATACCAACCTCTCAAGCTGTAATAGTCTACCAGTGGCTTCGTTTGCTTATGGTATGCTTCCAGACGTTTTTTCAGCGCTTCAACATTATCATCTGAGCGACGTATCAGTGGTTCACCTGTTAACTGATTACAAAACAATTTTTTCACTAAATGTCCACAGATCTGGCATAACATCTTATTCTGCTAGGAAGAATTTAGCTATCCTGTAATCTAAATTGGCACTATAGCATTATTCTCTTAATGGTGTGAAGCTATCGACTGTATCTGCATACAGATGTAACATACAAAATTCAATTCCTTGCATAAAACCAAGCTAGTGTGATTATTTAACATTTGTTTGTAAACAGAACACACATCCCACAATGCCAGAAATGATTTTCGGGTTTTAATTTATTAAATTCTGTAATATTGTGAAGTGCACATAAAGGGCGTGGTGAAAGTTGTTAAAACATGCAAAAACTAGAAGGAATAAAGTAATTTTGTTCACCTTCTGAGTGGAGATGGAGTTGTTCTACCAAGAAGTGACAGAAGAATCAGTTAACAAGGAGTGACTACTTTTATAAACCATAATGGGTTAGAAAAGAATGAAATTTTCACTCTGCAGCAGTGTGCACTGATAAACTTCCTGGCAGATTAAAACTGTGTGCTAGACAGACTCAAAATGACTAATTTTGGAACTGAGAAATGTTGTGTACATCATCAATAGCAGCACATGTACATGACAGTCTGCCACTGCAAACCATCAACCATTTCTATACGGTGATTGATTAAAATAACTTGTGATTGATGTTTCAGCAAGCTGAGTGGTGGGAGCTAGTCACTAGCTATTTTCAGTTATTTGGTGAACTCCATGTGCTTCATATGTAGCCAATTTCGTAGGTAGCTTCTGAGCCTGGTCATGTGTGGCTAGCTGCATGCGGCAACACTGACCTCCATCAATGCAATCTGTACATCACATAGCTATTTTATTCAAGCTATATTAGGTCTGTTCAGAAAATTCCAGAGCTTTGTCCACAATATTTTTCTATGCTTACCTTTTGCTCATTGTGCACTGTCTCCTTCAAAATACTATCTCCCCCCCCCCACAATTGACGCGCGGCTCCCAATGCTGTTTCCGAATTTTATCTCGTCTATTGTTGCAAATCTTTGTCCATTCAACAGGATTTTCAATTTTGGAAATAAAAAGTATTCTGAGGCCAGGTCTGGATAGTATGAAGGACGAAGCAGCACAGAAATTTCATTTTTTGTGCAACACTCACGCACCAACAGGGATGAATGTACAGGTGCATTATTGTGATGCAAAAGCCATGAATTGTCTCACCACATTTCAGGCCATTTCCCTCTCACATTTTCCTGCAGGTGTCACTACGCATCCTGATAGTACCATTAATCAACAGTTTGTCCCTGTGGCACAAATTCATGATTAATTAATTCTTCAATGGCTTTAACATTTGAGCTGACCTGATGAGCTTTTTATGGTCTTCAAGAACCTTTTCCAACACACTGTGAAGACAACCTATGTCTCAATGTCACAGCCCATGTCTCATCTTAAGGAACATCTTGTCCTCATTTACGCGATACAAAAGCTCTTCACAATTTGCAAGGTGAAGGTCTTTCTGGTCTTGACTCATGAGCCATGGGAAGAACTTGGTAGCATGGATATGCATATCAAGATATTGTGTCAGGATTTCACGACATGGGCCAACTGAAATGTTACATTCTTCTACAATCTCTTGGACAGTGAGTCTTCGACTGGCACACACAGTTTCATTGATGTTCCCAATACAAGCACTGACAGTAGGCATCGAAGGATGACCTGAACAAGGGTTATCTTTAATTTCTGTCCGACTATTTTTAAACCATATGAATCATTTGTAACATTAAGCATAGCTTAACCACTCATCACCATAGACTTCTCACATCATCTCAATCAAGGTTTCTGTGGATGCTAATGTGCCCTGAGATCCAGAGGAATGTCACAGAGACAGAAGTTCTCTGCATCGAATACGACTCACTGTAGCTATGTAGATATTCTTTCCCAGTACTTTCCCCCATGAGTCCTCAAGAGGCCGTCTAGTGTCTTCATTTGTGCCCGTGAGTATCAAAATACCAATGAAGGTGTACATTCCTTCTATGGTTGTAAGTTTTAAGTTCTTATTACAAGCTTCTTGGTTTGTACAGTTCACGATAATCTTCATTATTTTGGGAGTTATAAACTTTTTGAAAGATTCTGACACACTAGAGGTAAGGCCTCCACAAATCAAACCTTCATGAAAATTCACTATATTTTGTACTTGCCTTGGAAGCACAGTAATATATTCCCTACTGCTTTTTGCTGCAGCAATGATGCTGGAAGCAGCTGCATGCTGTTCATCAGGGGATGAACTCTGTGAACTTGACTCATTTTCAATTACTGTGTCACTGTTGTATCTCACAAATGTATCATCTTATGGATCACTTTCATCACCTTCACTTGCTTCATTTATTATAGCCGACACCTCTTCATCTGTGAGAAACCTCTGATACTGACGAGACATTTTATTAGAACTGCGAGTAATGTACGACTGCTCAAACAACAAAGGAGATTTATTTCAAAACAACAATGGCAAACAATACAGTGGTACCAACGGTCAGAAACTGCATTTCTTTCTGCCACATTGAGAAATATTTTAATGAGAAAAGTTCTCATCTATGTCTAAGGGGGGCAAAAACTGCCCGCACTTAAATATAATAGGCAGATTTAATTCACAAAAATTAAATAACCATGACGCACATACTCTAGATATTTTTATACAACTACCTAAATTCCTGCTTCTCTACTGTATGGTTTAATGGTGGAATTACCCTAAAATATTACAGCCGTAAAATAGTTTCCTGTTCGTTCCTCTGTATGGAGACTGCTTGGAAGGATGCTGCCTTTCAGAGAAGCAACAGTGAATGGAAAGACCGGCAAAACTTGATCTCTGGGTTCCGGAGGAATTTATGAACATGCAAAACTACAAGTATAGCATTTGTAAATTTAGAGAAAGCTTTTTGGCAATGCTGATTGGAATACACTCCTTTAAATTTTGAAGATGGCATGAATAAAATACAGTGAACAAAAGGATACCCACAAAAGCTGCACCATGGTTACAACAGTCAAAGTAGTAGTTTGGAAGGAAGTGAGACAGGACTGCAGCCTGTTATCCATAATATTCAATCACTACATGGAGCAAGCACTAAAGGAAACCTATGAGAAATTTAGAGATAGAATTAAAGGTCAAGTGGAAGAAATAAAACTGAGTTTTGCCAATAATTCCCTTCTCTGTGTCAGAGATGCAAAGGACTGAGGATTTATGAAATGGATAGTGTCTTGAAAATATAAATCATAAAATGTAAAACAAGGGTAATCAAATCAGGCAAAGGCGAGGGAATCACATTAGGTGATGACGAATTGGGAAAAGTAGTAGAGTTTTATTGTTTGCGCAGAAAAATAAATGACTATTATAAAAAGTGAGAGGATATAAAATGCAGACTGGCCATAATGAAAAATGGTGTTTTTGAAAAAGAGAAGTTTGTTAGCATAAAATAAAATTTTTGGTGTTGAGAATCTTCTCTGAAGGTATTTGTCTGAAGTACAGTCTTGTACTGAAGTGAAATGTGGATGCAAAGCAGTTCAGAAAGGAAGAAAATAGAAGCTTTTGAAAAGTGGTGCTGCAGAATAATGCTGAGACCAGATGGGTGAAAAGGATAACTAATGAGTAAGTTTTAAGTGCTACAGTATACATTTGAATTTTTAGTGCTGTCAGCCACCTTTAAACTGTATTGTCTGATGACACTCTTGTTCATTTGAAGAGCACAATCAATAACAAACAGCAAATGTGCCTTGTGGCTTTAGTCAAAAACTTCTCTAATTAATGTTTTTGTGCCGACATTTGTGTAGAAACAATTTGCCCAAATTAATTTGCGGTAGGTGCCAGGAACTGCACCACTAAGTGAAAGATAATTCTTAGTTGGTGTTCAACATGTTAATAAAGTTTTTCAGTGTCTTGGGAGTATAATACAGTTAGGCATGTAATCTGTGCTCCCTTCCAACAAAATTACCTCGAGTTAATTTGATAAAAGTAAAGAACTGCTTCACAATGTTTGCTGTTTGTAACGGAACACTTATCCAGTGGTTGCAATAAAATGTTAAACATGTGACAGCAATATCTATGTATGCTTCACAGTCACTGTTGCCTTCATAATTATCCTCACCACCACTGATGACGTAATTTACAAGTCTGTCTACTTCCAATCGCTCACGTCAGTCTCTACACAACTATTTAATATGCTAGGCAAGACACACAAGAACATTGTACATCACTCAGTATCCATCCTCTCCCCTCATCCAACAGTCAGTCACAAAGTTATTACTATCGAGTGGGGTGCATTTACAATAAAAGTGCACAGACAAATCTTCAACTTACATCATCCTTCATGGGAACTTTTGGAGGATGAAATTCTTCGTGATACGAACGACCACTTGCTGGATGTATTAGCCGGCCTGTAATTCTTCGAACCAGATAATTGTCATCAATACTGAATTCCACAACAGCATCTAGTGCAGTATTTCTTTTCTCCAGTAGTTTATCTAGCTAACAGAAAGAAGACAAAAAATTTGCAACATGTATTTGGACAGTCTCCATTGCCTAAGGAAATCAGTTTTACAGTTTTTACCTTCTCTGCCTGTGGGACAGTTCTTGGAAAACCGTCTAAAAGAAACCCATTTTTACATTCTGGACGATCAAGATTAGTGTCAATCAGATTAACAACAAGCTCATCACTTACAAGTTTTCCTGAAAAAAATAAATGAATAAATAAATTAAACTCAATTTACTGAGTTAAGACAGTATGTATAACATTGCTGCTTAATGTCATTGTAAAATAGGTTCACTAGAAAATAAGAGCAAAGATTAATAACTAGAAAACTTAGTGCCATCAGCAAATATGTAGGCTTGATTCCTGCTATCTCAATAACAGAGCAAACTTTACCTGCAATGCAGTATAGACTTTTCTAACTTCCTGATAGATTAAGCTGTGTGCTACACGAGCACTTCAGCCTGGGCCTATTTTCTTTTTATAATTTTTTGTGGGCAAGACCCTTGTGCAAAAGGTCAGTGCACTCTGAGTTACAATGGTGGGAAAAACATTGCTTTCATTTCCTTACAACAGCCATACAAAACTTGTGCTGCAATTGAAAATCATATCAATTGTGATATCTAATACAGCTTTAATGGTGAAAATCTTATGACTGTTGGACAATAATGAAACCTATGAAGTGTGTGGACTTGATGCAAGAGAAAGTTGACGAGAACAAAATTCGTAAAACTAGTGTTTTATGGTATCTTAATTGTCTGACAATGTTACATAGATTCTTCCATCCCTTTGCATTAGATTGAAACTAACCAATAAGGGTATCACAAGTTCCATGCAGAAAATCTGGTTGTAGTAACAAACTGACCAGTAGCAAAGACCAATGTTTACGTCTGTGCCATATTGAAAAATCCATGGGAGAGGGGGGATCCAATACTTATATTTTACTTCACTAACATCTGCCCTACAGCCCATACCTGGCTCCTTCAATATGCAAATGTGAAAGTGGTTTGTCTTCTGATAAAGAATTTCATGGAGATATCACAATCTGGGTGCAATGCCAGGCATTAGAATTTTAAACAGAGGAATTTGACAATTGAATAATAAATACTGAAATGTGAATAGCCATAACACATAAGTAGTAAAAGTAGTGTGGTTCTCAGATTCTTTTAATAAATTTGCTTTAAGTATACCAGTGCTTTATTAGCAGCCTAATGGAGTTTACTTTCCAAATAGCTCACATAATAAAGAGCAAAGATGAAAGACTAATACAGCAGGTGCAAACAGCAGGGGTGGTGTCTGAATACCTATTGTTTAAATTCAAGCGAGCACTTTATCTGTAACAGACTGTATAATTTTATGGGCTCTAACTGGCAAAAAGTACGCACGCGTGTCTCAGTCTGCATCACAGTTACCATCAGTCAGTAAGTCTGCTAGTTTTTCACTCAGTTCTGATCCTTCTGTATAAACCATCTTAGGATTAATTTCAAGCGAGTTAAGAAACTGCAGAAAATAATAGGAGTCTGTGAAAATGATTTGAGCCCCATCTGTCTTAAATGGGATTCCAGTATCTGGGCAGTGGATACTATTTGATGAGGTACTGCATCTTCACAAGTTTCACAGCTACCATTTTGGAATCCATTAAATCCTTATCTCCATGGAAGAACAATGTTCACTATTTTTAGACTATTTCCTATAGTATGCTACAAACATGCAATTTTACCACTAAGGGAACCTTAAAACACTATCCATAATTCAGGACATATTTCTACCCTTAGTGCCAACTTAATTCAGATCTTGTGACCAACACTAGCTATTAAAATATTCCTTGAAGTGTTAATGTAATATGTTACGTACGTAACAGGATGCCTGGGATTTCCCCCCCCCCCCCCCCCCCCATATGTTTCAGTTGTATATAATATGTCAGTTACTTCTTGTGGCTGGTGATTAACACACAGTAGTTTTGTTTACTAGACCTTTACAGGAGACCAGTAAGCAATGTCAAAGTGTGGTGATGGGACAATGACATTATAATGTAGGGGAGATTTGAGCGTCAAGAAATGATAAACTGATGACGGAACTATGTATATTATTATGACATATTCAATGGCTTTCACCACTCTTACGCAAATTATCACGTTGTGACTGGGTCCACTACAGTTCCATTTGTCACGACAGCCTTCACTTTAAAAATGCAAGGCAACGATAACAAGACTGGCCAAATCAGAACAATAGTATTGCAATACAGACTTGCCATCCGTACTAGACGTACACATCAAATAAACAACTATCTAATCTACCACCTTTAATAACTAAATGGTATGTTTTAAACAAAACACATGAACGACTTTTATAACCCAAGTTGAATCTAAACCAGAGGCTACGTTGACTGTGACTAAAATGGTTGCAGATTCCTCAACCTATACTATGGGGCGGAAGGTTGTAGGATGCCCCTCGATAGACCAGGGGTGTACTACACACAGGAAGCAGCTGCATGGGTAGCACAGTACTTGGGGTGTGCACATGGGTGTTCTTTAGATCAGGTTTCTCCCCACGGGAAACAAACTGTTGCCCTGAAAACATTACCAGTTCATGACACTGATGGTGTCCCAACTGTAAAAATTGTTAGTTCACCTGAACAGGTCATTCCAAAGGACTTAAATATGCTAAATCTCATGTTAGTAAGTTGTCAAAGTGTCTGTAGCAAGATCCCCGAGTTACCCTCCGAAATAAACAGTAGTAATGCCAATATTGTATTAGGTATCAAAAGCTGGTTGAAACCAGACATAAATAGCAGTGAAATTTTGAACTCTGATTTGACATTATTTAGGAAGGATAAGACTGATGATATGGGAGGTGGTGTGTTCATTGCAGTTGAAAGCTGTTTAAACGCAGTTGAGATTGATACTGGGTCGGACTGTGAAATACTCTGGATAAAGCTGTCAATCAGACAAGGAGTGACCATTGTATTAGGATGTTTTTCCAGACCGACAGCAACCATAACAAACGTCACAGAATGTTTCAGGGAAAGTCTTGAGTACAAAGGAAATAAATATCCAAATCATCCATTAGTTATAGGCGGAGACTAATCTGGCATCAAGTGACTGGGAAAATTGCATGTTTATCACAGGGGGCAGAAGCAAAGACCCGTGAGAAGTTATCCTAGGAGCGCTCTCAACAAACAACCTTGAGCAATTGGTTAGAAAACTAACTCAAGATGAGAACATATTAGGTATCTTGGGGACAAATGGACCTGATCTTTTTGAGGAAGCTAATTTAGAAGAAGGTATTAGCGACCATAATGTCGCCGTGGCTTCTATGCCAGTGGAAGTTACAAAAAAACAGTGTAGAATTTTCTTGTTTGGGAAAGCAAATAAAAGTGTCTTTAATGAATATCTTCATAGTTATCTCGAAGCATTCACCACAGGACACAAAGATATTGAGCATCTTTGGTCGGAATTTACAGGTATTGTCCACCACGTTTTAGAGAAATGTGTGTCTAGCAAAAATATAGAGGAGGGAAAGGATCCACCTTGGTTCAACAAACATATTAGGAAGTTGCTGAGAAAGCGGATACTTTTGCACAGTTGTTTTAAACGTAGTCACTACCCTGCTGACGAACAGAAATTATACAAAATGAAAGCAGCTGTCAAAAGGTCAATGAAAGATTATTTTAACGAATTTGAAAGCAATATTTTATCTGCAGACTCTAAAAATAACCCCAAAAAATTTTGGTCAAATGTAAAATCTATGAGCACTACAAATAATTCAATACCTTCTGTTGCTGACAGTATGGGTAATGTACGAGGGCAGTTCAGTAAGTAACGCAACACATTTTTCTGAAACAGGGGTTGTTTTATTCAGCATTGAAATACACCAGGTTATTGCCCAATCTTTTAGCTACACAACACTATTTTTCAACATAATCTCCATTCAATGCTACGGCCTTACGCCACCTTGAAATGAGGGCCTGTATGCCTGCACGGTACCATTCCACTGGTCGATGTCGGAGCCAACGTCGTACTGCATCAATAACTTCTTCATCATCCGCGTAGTGCCTCCCACGGATTGCGACCTTCATTGGGCCAAACATATGGAAATCCGACGGTGCGAGATCGGGACTGTAGGGTGCATGAGGAAGAACAGTCCACTGAAGTTTTGTGAGCTCCTCTCGGGTGCGAAGACTTGTGTGAGGTCTTGCGTTGTCATGAAGAAGGAGAAGTTCGTTCAGATTTTTGTGCCTACGAACACGCTGAAGTCGTTTCTTCAATTTCTGAAGAGTAGCACAATACACTTCAGAGTTGATCGTTTGACCATGGGGAAGGACATCGAACAGAATAACCTCTTCAGCGTCCCAGAAGACTGTAACCATGACTTTACCGGCTGAGGGTATGGCTTTAAACTTTTTCTTGGTAGGGGAGTGGGTGTGGCGCCACTCCATTGATTGCCGTTTTGTTTCAGGTTCGAAGTGATGAACCCATGTTTCATCGCCTGTAACAATCTTTGACAAGAAATTGTCACCCTCAGCCACATGACGAGCAAGCAATTCCGCACAGATGGTTCTCCTTTGCTCTTTATGGTGTTCGGTTAGACAACGAGGGACCCAGCGGGAACAAACCTTTGAATATCCCCTCTGGTGAACAATTGTGACAGCACTACCAACAGAGATGTCAAGTTGAGCACTGAGTTGTTTGATGGTGATCCGTCGATCATCTCGAACGATTGTGTTCGCACGCTCCGCCATTGCAGGAGTCACAGCTGTGCACGGCCGGCCCGCACGCGGGAGATCAGACAGTCTTGCTTGACCTTGCGGCGATGATGACACACGCTTTGCCCAACGACTCACCGTGTTTTTGTCCACTGCCAGATCACCGTAGACATTCTGCAAGCGCCTATGAATATCTGAGATGCCCTGGTTTTCCGCCAAAAGAAACTCGATCACTGCCCGTTGTTTGCAACGCACATCCGTTACAGACGCCATTTTCACAGCTCCGCACAGCGCTGCCACCTGTCGGAAGTCAATGAAACTATACGAGACGAAGCGGGAATGTTTGAAAATATTCCACAAGAAATTTCCGGTTTTTTCAACCAAAATTGGCCGAGAAAAAAAAAGTGTTGCATTACTTATTGAACTGCCCTCGTAATGGATGATAAACAGAAGACAGAAATTCTAAACCTACTTTCAAAAACTCGTTTTTGGTAGAGGACTGCAGCACCATTCCCCCTTTCAATTATTGAATAAACGCAAGGATGGCTGAAATAATGTTTAGTGTTGACTATGCTACAAATATAGCACCTTTCTTATCCATCATCTATCAGAGATCATTGGAGCAGCGGAAGTTCCATGGGACTGGTAGAAGGCCCAGGTCACAGCAACCTATAAAAAGGGTAGAAAATCAGATGCACATAATTACTGGCCGATTTCACCAAGATCTATTTGTTGTAGAATCATGGAACATAGTTTGTGTTCCAACACAATGACCTTTCTAGACTCTGAGAAGCTCATCTGCAGAAACCAGCACAGTTTTAGGAAACACCAGTCATGCGAGACACAGTTGGCCCTCTTTGTGCATGATATACAACAGGCTCCAGATACCGGCTCCCAGGTTGATGCCATATTTCTCGACTTCCAAAAGGTGTTCGACTCAATTCCACACTGTCGCCTGCACCAAAAAGTGTGTGCTTACGGCCTATCTGATGACACACGCAGCTGGATAGAAAGTTTACTAGCAGACAGAGAGCAGTATGTTGTCCTGAATGAGAAGACTTCAACAGAAACAAGCATAACATTAGGTGTGTCCCAGGGAGCGTAATAGGTCCGCCACTTTTTACAACTTACATAAATGATCTGATTGCTGGCACTGACAGCGACATTAGACTGTTTGCCGAAGATGCTGTACTCTACAGGAAAGTAGTATCACACGAAAATTGTGAACAAATCAATGAGGATTTGCAGAAAATAAATGCGTCGTGTAATGACTGACAACTATCTCTCAATATTAGTAAGTGCAACTACTGTGTATGAAGGGAAAATCCCCATTAATGTACGAGTACAAAATAAATGCCCAGTATTTGGAAGCGGTAACATCTGTCACGTATCTAGGTGTGACTATTCAAAATGATCTCAAATGGAATGATCAGATTAAACAAGTAAAGTACTTCAGTTTGCACAGTCAGAGTACTGTTCGTCTGTGTGAGACCCTTACCAGTAGGGTCTGATTCAAGAGATTGAGAAGGTCCAAAGAAGAGCGGCAAGATTCGCAACTGGTAAATTTAGCCATCACGAGAATGTTACAAATCTCATAGAAAGTTTGAAATGGGACATACTTGCAGAAAGACAACGCGCTAAATGGAAGGGGCTGCTCATTAATTTACGCAATCCGATCATCGCCTATGATGTACAGCATATTTTATTACCACCAACTTTCAAATCACGCAGTGATCACCATTCAAAGATAAGGGAAATTAGAGCTCGTACTGAGGCATTCAGACAGTTGTTTTTTCCTCGCACAATCCGCAAGTGGAAAAGGGGGGGAGAAATTTGACTTTGGCGCAAATAGTGCTCTCTGTCACACCGCTTTGTGCCTAGCGGAGTACATATGTAGATGTAGGTAAGTGAAAGACACAAATAGACCACAGACACCATCTAACAACATGTGACATCACATTTCAAAGAAAATACCTTCATTCACACATTTTTTGGACCTAAATATAAATAATATTTCCCTGAAATTTAATAAGTGGTTATCTGAAAATTAACTGCCAATGAATTTAGACAGCACACAAAACAGAGCACAAGGCCTTACCACACCATTAGAAATAATACTTAAAGATGGATGAAAACTTAAAACAGAATGTTTTATATTGTTAGATTTTTATAAGGAAAAAAAACCTGAACTGGAAATCACATATTACCAGTCTGCAGTCTCTGTGTTACAGACAGTATCAGAATTTGTGGTTAGAACATTGGACTCACATTGGAAAGACCGTTCAAACCCACACCTGACCATCAAGATTTAGGGGTTCCATGATTTTCCTAAATCACTTCCTTCCCCATCCTTGAAACCATCCAAGCTTGTGCTCCATCTCTAATGACCTCTATGCCAACAGTATGATAAGTCCTAATCTTCCTTCTCTCTTCAGAATTTGGAGACAAAAGTGTTGGAAACCTGACTGACTTTTCCCACTGTCTTATCGTACAATATTCTGGGGTAACTCATTATTGAGGAAAAAAATAATTTTTTGTACACAAGTACGTAATAATGATAACCTGTGGTGTAGCCTACAGTTACTCCTTTATGAAGTTTGTTGCAAAGAATCAATCACAGGTTCAAAACAGTAACATTCGTAACCATAACATTAGAAGGAGAAGTGAGACTGTATCCATCTTCGGCCTTAGTGTACTGCTTAGCTGGGTGGCAATGGGCCTCCCATGCAAGCGGGCCGAGTTAGATTCCCGGCCGGGTTGGATATTTTCTCCGCTCGGGGACTCCGTATTGTGTTGTCTCATCATCATTTCATTCTCATCACCAGTGCGCAAGTCACCCAATGTGGTGTCGACTGAAATAAGACTTGCACTTGGCGGCTGAACTTCCCCGGGTGGGGCCTCCCCGCCAACAATGCCATATGCTCATTTCCATTTTTTCCAGTGTGGTACAAAAAGAAGTGAGATATTTAGTTGTGCAAATCTTACCACCTATCCAGTGATGTAAACAACTTACTGCCTAAGACTACTGTATCTGCTGGACTACTCGTAAGATATGCCAACATGTCTCCTTTCTTGTGCACAATAGCAGATGCACAGGAATAAAAGGACATGCACAAACATTTGTGGAAAAAACACATGTATGCATGGGCATTCTCATGGCCAAACATTACCTCACTCCGCGAGAACCCTGCTATGTATCCCTTTACTTGCTTGGGAGCTTGTGCAGTGTTTATTATGATGAAAAGGCAACAGTAAATGAAAATGCAAAAGTGGCTGTAGGTAAAAACATATGCAAAGAAATAGCTAAATGAAAGTAGGAGAAATGAAAAGTGACAATGTTTTATTTGCAAATTTCCTAAGGAAGTCACAGCGAGACTTTAGATTTCCTGCTTGGGAAACTGTAAAGATAAGGCCGACAATAAGTTTTTTAGCTGGCAACCAGTAATTTATACACGAGTTTGAACTACTTGTTTCACATTTCAGAGTAAAGCAATTATTCTTGAAATTGGGAAATAGTTGAGAGAGGTTGTCTGTAATGCAAATTAAATTTCAACATTGTCATTTGGGTTTACTTTTATAGTTTTTTTACACAACTTTAATCACGAAAGATTATGCGAAGGTTAGTGTCCTCAGACTCAATACACATGGGAATTTCATAGATGGCCATAACCACTGGAATGTAGGTTTTGTTTTCGAATTTCATATTTCTTGCTTTATGTCTTATTTTTAGTAGGTTGTCGAGGAGCTACACATACCCCGTCATTTCTTATCTTCAGATGTCAGGTTCCTTAGTTGTGCTATTAAGCTACCATAGCATAAATACTCTTCCACCATTTCCATATATGAATTTCAGAGGTTTCTAGCTTATTCTACTATGTTTTCCTACTTCAAAACTTATGGTATCTTATTCTGTTTAGTAATGGGTACGTGGGCGCCTGCCCAAGAGGTCACAATTATGATCCATAGAACAAGCTAAACAACAAGAGCAAGATATGTGTGTCTCTGTAACCTATTCTGAACTGTAGTTCCAAAGGTTTTTGAGCTAATGCCACCTCCTTTTCGATTTACCAAATCAGTTGCAAAGAAAATTTAGCTTGCCACTTGAGTAAAGGCCGAAACTAACATTGACCCTGAGTGCTCTCTCTCAACACTGAACATCACATTTCAGATTATGGATGAAGGTCGATACAGATGCTAGCAGAAAGACTGATCTCTGAACATCGCCAGTTGGAATACTTGGCTTTTCATGCCCTTGCATTCAACTATTGGGTTTAGTTAGGCAGTGAAAGGCAAGAGAGTAGGATAAGTGCATTCAACATTCAAATTTAAACCTTGATTTCATCAATCACAAAATTTCATCACTAACTCCATAATGTAAAATTCTGAACAATAGTCTGTTAACTCTAATACTGAGCCCAGCATTAAAGAAATTGGCGATCATATTTACCAGTGGACATATCGTAGAATAACACACGAAAAGTTTGCATACTGTACACAACAGTTGCAACAACATACATACTCGGATTCGAATGAATTTTCAATGTGTTTCAAAAAAATGCTCACCTTCATCCATTGTTTTCTTCAGCTGTTTTCCCAGAAGGGAGCCAGAGGATATTTCTGCACGCAGCATATCGCCAGTTGACAGGTGACACACACAATATTTGTTCCTAAGTAGTGGAGCCTGCAAAAAATAAAAATCTGAAAGCATAGCGTAAGTGCATATTAAATTTATAATTCTACAGTAAAATTGGATCATCGCTGACACACAACAAGAAATTAGTTTCGTGTTCCGTCATCCCATTGAGCATCCAAAATTTTCTTTTTTATCTACATAAAATATCTAGTCGAAAGTTGGCCGTATCTATCACAATGGCTTCCAAATGAGAAATCTTGTAATCGCCCAAGCAGCTCGTTTAGATCATCGTTTTATGCCGAAATTATGAAACCACTTTAAAAAATATTCGAAAAAAGTATTAATAAATGTGATACGCAGTCGAAACCGCATAAATAAACGAGTCACTTTTAGTATATTCACTGGTCATGTATCCCAAATAACATATTTTACAAATGTATAAATTAATATATGTAAATTGATAATATCGACCTGACGCTAATCGTTCCTTGATTAAATAAATATTTCATTGTTTGAGCAGTTCCAAGAACAATGGATCCCAAACTTTGGACTTTCGACTAATATGTAAAAATGACTTTGAAGCTCACCTGTGTGCCCTTGCCGGAGCCCGGTGGTCCTAAAAGAACAGCTTTTATTCCTGCAGGTGTTGTGTCAGCTGGTTCCTCTTTAGGAACTTCAGCAGTTTGAGGTGGCATTGTATTTGCCTGCGCTTGCTCTCAACAGATTTCAATAGGAGGATACAAAATGTACCACTGTGTCACATGCACAAACAAGCAATTAACTTGCTACCAGCACTACATCGCCGCCAGCCCTCGCGAAGATAAAAACAACCACGTCTCACATGGCCATCACAAAGTACTTACGAGAAAGAACATAACTAATCGAGTATGATTGTACATGGGGAAGAAGATGGTCGCAAAAATTAACAGCAAGGATCCTTGAATAACAATGTTAGGCAGAGAGCAGATGACAAGCGAAATATTTACAAATGCTGTGTTCTGTAAATCAAGATTTCTTTTACTAAGTAAGAGCAAAGTTTAGTCAAGTGTTTTTTACAAACAAAGATCGCGCCTAGAGAAAAGTGTCGTGACAACTCGGTCTTGTTCAAAAGGAAAAAATAATCAGCTCTTCGTGTAGAGAATGTGAAAATCGAGTGATGAAAGGTTTTTCGTGCATAAAGTGCAACTTATGGTGACGCGAAAAGTCAGCGAAAGTAAATCTGAAATTCATCAGTTATGTTTTTCCATTGACATGCCACGGCTTTTTGCGTGACGAAACTGCCGATGTTTTAAGTGCAGTGGACTCGAAAAGCGAAATTGCAAAGCAACTACAAAGTGACATTGAAATACAAAAAACAAAACAAAAAATGATAAATTAATACACGAAAAGCAATCCAGTGTGTGTGTGTGTGTGTGTGTGTGTGTGTGTGTGTGTGTGATCAAAATCAAGCGAAAAAGCAAGTCCGCGAAAATACTAGTGCGCCTATGAACGTTAAAACCAACACTGCCAGCGTTTCCGATGTTACTACAAACTCAGCAAACCAAAAACCTGTAGATAAATATAAATGGAAAATGATGACATACAGAAAAAGAAAAGACAAGACCACAGCTATGCAAGGGAAAGAAAATGAGTTTCTAATAATTGATGTTTCGCTGCTGAAAAATATTGCTGCCCCCCCAACTGCAAAATCGACGAATTAGAACACAACAACTCGGCAAATATCTTAAAAATATGGTAATCTCAAAACAGACGAATTCAAAACGGGATTCTGAAACCAAGACTAGTTTCAGCGTTGTCTTTATACATGTTGGAACAAATTCGTTAAGAAGCAGCAGTGAAGAAGAAATTATTAACGAAAGAAAACGATTCGTTTGTGAAGGTGTGTGTCTGCTGGTTCCCAACTGATACTTAAAAGAATCATAAAAAGGAAGTCAGTGAAAGGCAAATATATCTTCCAAATAAAATATGCTGTCAAAGAACAGTTTGATCATCTTGGGACCGTTTTCATGGATCCAAACAAATTCCTGTGTGAAAACTGCCTAAGAGATGATGGCATGTATTTAAACAGATTATGGTCTGTAGCACTCAGCAGAATGTTTGCAGATGTCTGCAAAATAACCGGAAGCAAGGGAAGCTAATATGGCCTGATGGAGGTGTAAAATCAATTGCTGCAGCTAAAAAAGCAAAATACAAACACCACACAAAAAAGGCGGGACTATGGAATATGCTCTCAGAAGGCAGCCCACAACATGTAAGCCAGCAAAAGAAAAGTTACATAAAAGTACTACCTCAGAATATTCAATACATTGGTTACAAGAAACTAGAAGCAGAAGTAGTTCTAAGTTAAGTACAACCAGACATAGTATGTATCAGTGAACAAGGTCTAACTGAAAGTCAGATAGCTAACTTGACAATAAAGGACTATATCTTTTACAGTTATTTCTGTGTATCTAAACATAAAAGTAGTGGAGTTATATATTAAAACAGGAATATCCCTAAAAACTGTAAATAGAAAAGATATGAGATTACCTGTAGCTAGAGAAAACGATTTTGAAATTACTGGTGTAGTGACTGGTGACTAGATTGTTCTGTGTGCACAGATCACCAACTGGTAAGATAAGCTTCTTTCTAAAAAAAATTCTAATTAACTGAAAATCAACATGGAGAAAAACATCGTTATATGTGGAGACTTCAATGCTGACATGGAAACAGAATCAAAACCAAGACAAGATTTTGAAGAATCATTAATACATTACAATATGGCAGCAACAATATCTGCACCAAGAAGAGTGACTTCTTGAAGTCACGCAGTTATTGACAACATCATTAATAATATTAGTAGGTGTAACCATGAGCTGCATGTAGTCCAAATAGAAATATCTGACCATCGTGGACAGCTGGTATGCTTCTACAGAATTAAGGATACAAAGGCAGAACCAAATCAAACAACCAAAGAAAACAGGAATATCAGTGTAAAAAATATCAACATCTTTAGAAGAATGTTAAGCAGAGAAACCTGGAATGAAAGCGTACAGCTTCAGAATGTAAATGGCTCTGAGCACTATGGGACTTAACATCTATGGTCATCAGTCTCCAGAATGTAAATGAAAAATATTAATCATTTATTACAACAATATTCTCCAAAATAAAGAGACAAGAAAAGCCTCAGGATCAGACAAAGCGGATTACTAGTGAAATAGTAGAACTGCAGAGGACTCTGCAGGATCTGTGACAGAGGAGTGAAGCTTAGAATTATAAAATGGTATGAAATAAGTATACAAACTAATAAAGGAGCAAAAGTGAGAGCAAATTATACCACCATAGTGAACTCAAAAAATAAAATAAAGGCAGCTTGGAATGCAATTAATGGTGAAAGAAAGGAAAAGGCATGATCAAACAAAGACACAAATATCAAGTCAATGATAATAGATAGTAGAGAAATAGCTAACATTCTTAATGATAACTATATAAATGTGGCACAGAAGTTAAAACTGGAAATAAATAGTCCACAAAAGAAGGTTACCAAGTTATCAAAAACATCAAGCACAACCATGTACTTGAAACCAGTCACAGAAGATGAACTGAGGAAAATTATACTAAAACTGAAGTCCAAGAAATCAACTGGTGATGAAAAATATCTAATCATATAATAAAGGAAGTAAGTGAGCAATTACTCTCAGCAAATAATCTCATCATTGCTAGACATAGCAAACAGCTCATCCAGAGATGGAATTTTTCCAGAAAAGTTGAATATCAGCAGGGTGGTACCAGTGTCCAGGACAGGGGATAAGGATGACCCCCAACAACGAAAGGCCAGTTTCACTGATATCAGATTTCTCAAAAACGCTGGAAATGCTTCTATATAATAGATTAGTTGATTACGAGGACAAATACAACATTCTTATACCAACACATGGTTTCAGAAAGAATAAATCTATGGAATCATTGATTGGCAGTCTGTCAGAATATATTATATAGTCCATAGACGAAAAACTATGTAATATATAGTCCATAGACGAAAAACCCTACCCCCATGAACCATGGACCTCGCCGTTGGTGGGGAGGCTTGAATGCCTCAGCGATACAGATAGCCATACCGTAGGTACAGCCACAACAGAGGGGTATCTATTGAGAGGCCAGACAAATGTGTGGTTCCTGAAGATGGGCAGCAGCCTTTTCAGTAGTTGCAGGGGCAACAGTCTGGATTATTGACTGATCTGGCCTTGTAACACTAACCAAAACGACCTTGCTGTGCTGGTACTGCGAACAGCTGAAAGCAAGGGGAAACTACGGCCGTAATTTTTCCCGAGGGCATGCAGCTTTACTGTATGGTTAAATGATGATGGCGTCCTCTTGGATGAAACATTCTGGAGGTAAAATAGTCCCCCATTCAGATCTCTGGGTGGGGACTACTCGAGAGGATGTCGTTATCAAGAGAAAGAAAACTGGCGTTCTACGAATCGGAGCGTGGAATGTCAGATCCCTTAAGCGGCCAGGTAGGTTAGGAAATTTAAAAAGGGAACTGGATAGGTTAAAGTTAGATATAGTGGGAATTAGTGAAGTTCAGTGGCGGGAGGAGCAAGACTTTTGGTCAGGTGACTACAGGGTTATAAACACAAAATCAAATAGTGGTAATGCAGGAGTAGGTTTAATAATGAATAGGAATGCGGGTAAGCTACTACAGACAGCATAGTGAATGCATTATTGTGGCCAAGATAGATATGAAGCCCACACCTACCACAGTAGTACAAGTTTATCTGCCAACTAGCTCTGCAGATGATGAAGAAATTGAAGAAAAGTATGATGAAATAAAAGAAATTATTCAGATAGTGAAGGGAGATGAAAATTTAATAGTCATGGGTGACTGGAATTCGTCAGGAGGAAAAGGGAGAGAAGGAAACGTAGTAGGTGAATGTGGATTGGGGGGAAGAAATGAAAGAGGAACCCGCCTGGTAGAATTTTGCACAGAGCACAACCTAATCATAGCTAACACTTGGTTCAAGAATCACAAAAGAAGATTGTATACATGGAAGAGGCCCGGTGATACTGACAGGTTTCAGATAGATTATGTAATGGTAAGACAGAGATTTAGGAACCAGGTTTTAAATCGTAAGACATTTCCAGGGGCAGATGTGGACTCTGACCACAATCTATTGGTTATGAACTGTAGATTAAAACTGAAGAAACTGCAAAAAGGTGGGAATTTAAGGAGATGGGACCTGGATAAACTGAAAGAACCAGAGATTGTACAGAGTTTCAGGGAGAGCATAACGGAACAATTGACAGGAATGGGGGAAAGAAATACAGTAGAAGATGAATGGGTAGCTTAGAGGGATGAAATAGTGAAGGCAGCAGAGGATCAGGTAGGTAAAAAGACAAGGGCTAGTAGAAACCCTTGGGTAACAGAAGAAATATTGAATTTAATTGATGAAAGGAGAAAATATAAAAATGCAGTAAATGAAGCAGGCAAAAAGGAATACAAACGTCTCAAAAATGAGATCGACAGGAAGTGCAAAATGGCTAATCAGAGATGGCTAGATGACAAATGTAAGGATGCAGATGCTTATCTCACTAGGGGTAAGATAGATACTGCCTACAGGAAAATTAAAGAGATCTTTGGAGAAAAGAGAACCACTTGTATGAATATCAAGAGCTCAGATGGAAACAAAGTTCTAATCAAAGAAGGGAAACCGGAAAGGTGGAAGGAGTATAAAGAGGGTCTATACAAGGGCGATGTTCTTGAGGACAGTATTATGGAAATGGAAGAGGATATAGATGAAGATGAAATGGGAGATATGATACTGCGTGAAGAGTTTGACAGAGCACTGAAAGACCTGAGTCGCAACAAAGCTCCGGGAGTAGATAACATTCCATTAGAATTACTGACGGCCTTGGGAGAGCCAGTCCTGACAAAACTCTACCATGTGGTGAGCAACAGACGAAAAACAGGCTGTATCTACAAAGTTTCCCGATCTCTCGAAAGCTTTCAACATTATTGACCGTGAAATGCTGATAACAAAATGGAAAAGCTATGGTAATCGAGGGCAAGCAGGCGAATGGATAGAATCATATTGATGTAACAGGACACAGTATGCACAAATAGAGATTGCATATCAGTCAGAAACCAAAGCCATCAAATTTGGAGGAATCCATAAGTGGGCCACCACTATTTAATCTGTTTGTTAATGATTTAGGTGTTGAAGAGAAGGAGAAAAAAATATTGTATGCAGATGACATGACAATACCGAAGAATGACCAAAATGTGGGACAGCTTGAGAGAAGAGCATACATATCTGCAAATACTATAGCTCAGTGGCTCCTGGAAAATGGTCTTCTATAAAACTAAAAAAGACTATGTATGCAATGTTCAATAACAAGGAGAAGGTTGTGCTCATGGATTTAGAGGTGGCTGAAACAAGACTAGAAAAAGTAGAATCCATTAGATTCGTAGGTATTACTGCGGATAACGATCTGAAATGAAAAAAAAAATTATTTCTGTCTGTAAGTAACTCAGGTCCATCACAGTCATAATGAGGCAGCTAACACAGTATGCACACAAACAGTTTCCATCCACAGTATACCATGGACTCTTCGAACCATAACTGCAGTACAGAGAGATAGTGGGGCGAAAATCAAACATTCAAGAAATAAAAAGGGTGTGATTCTTCAACTTCTCCCGGCGTATTTCTTGCTTGAGCAGTCCACGGGTGTACTGCAGTCCAAGGGGATTTAGGACGGCCGCCCGCCCTCAGAAGCTCAGTTCGTCAGCGCAACTGACGATGATGACTTGTCTGATCGCCGAAATATTGTGCCCATTGGACACTATGGACTGGCAGTACACCCGTGGACTGTTCGAACAAATAAAAAGGGTGTTCACGTTACAAAAAATAGGAATCAGGATCATATTAAGTAGAAAGACTTCTGAAATGTGCAGAAACTGCTTCAAAAAACTAGGCATCTTAATTTTTACTTGCCTGCACACATGAAACTGTAATATATGTCACAAAAGATAGTGTTAAGTGGACTACAAATGCTAGTGTACACTCCAACAACACACAGAGGAAGAATGCATATGAAGCACACCCCACCGACTGACAATGTTTGGAAATGGACCCCAGTACACAGGTATCAAATTACTAAAATACCTACCTAAAAACCTGTGGGACAATGTACTTGATACCAAGCTGTCAAAGAACCTCAAAGACTATCTGGTGGAAAAGGAATATTACGGTGTTTAAGAGTACTTCACATATTAAATTTGTATATATTATTACTTATAATCACTTCAGAATGTAAGAAAATTGGTTAGGAAGAGTAGCATAACGAATGTTTTCTATTTTCGATGTGTCCTACAATACATGGGAATTCACTGTACACCATGTAATCCTACAGGATCATATAAAATTCAATTTAATGTCACTGCCGTTTCATATGCCTATAACATTAAACTGTTTTGTGCAAAACATCTTTTTTTATACAATACTGTTTTAGACAGACATGTGGATATTATAGGCAGGCTTGCTTCTTTTGTTGTAGCTTGCTGCAACTGTTGTGATGAATAACAAATATCAATCTTCGGCCCTTAAAGCTGCAACATTTCAGGTGAATTCAGGAATACAACAGGAAATTGGATCAGCTATTATCACATAACTACTGAGCTCAGCAGTAGTTTCCAGACTACTTTCCCTGTTTTTTTGCCTCTCAATGATTTATAAAACTTTCTGATGTATATATTAAGAATGTTGGTAAAAGTTCGTGGAACAGACTAAAACTAAAAGTGGATAATGTGTTTCAGTTGTAAATGAGTAAGAAATGGGACCCTAGAAGATATTGACAGATAGAATTAGTAAACAATGCAAAAGTTTCTGATAACACACATTCGACAAGTAACCATGTCACTTAAATTAACACATTCTGTGATTATATCAGTGACATACTGACAGCATAATGCCTATTCCACTTCTTTACCTGAGGTTCAAGTCGTATAATGGATGACACTGTGCTATTTTCCTATCTTGTCCTTCGTATATGGCACATTCCCCACCAGTTTTTGCAAAATGTGACACTGAAAACCACAAC
The DNA here is from genome assembly GCF_023864345.2 of Schistocerca serialis cubense. Taxonomy (NCBI): domain Eukaryota; kingdom Metazoa; phylum Arthropoda; class Insecta; order Orthoptera; family Acrididae; genus Schistocerca; species Schistocerca serialis. The sequence goes on along the minus strand of NC_064638.1, from coordinate 561,807,423 downwards.
AAAGATCACTTGAATATAATTTGCACTCACATCTCATTAAAAAGAGTTACTTGAATTTCTCAATAGTTGGAAAAAGTAATGAGAATTTGTCATTTATCAAAATGCATATTTCTTTGTGTAGTATCGCTTGGAGGTGGGACCAAATAAAACTCTACGAGTATATTCCATGGATACTACGAAGAAGGGTCCTTTCTATGTGGAAAGGTTGTACATTTTATTTAAGAGGGGTACAATGAGAAGACTTAACAAGGTTATAGCCATCGTCATCAAACCGTGGCCTGCAGTCCATGGATCAAGTATTTTATAACATTCATCTAGCAATGAACAGTGAATTCAAAAGTGTCAACTAATGTAAAGGCCTTCTTATGACTGTAGTAATCGTGCTCAGAAACACATAAAAAACCACAATCATAATATTGTTTTAACTAGATTCGCATATTTTACTGTTTATGTCGCTTATGCGTAATCTTTCATTGATTGTATCAATACCTGTTTGACCATTTCATGTATTGTGAAATATCGAACACTTGCGGGTGTGGTGGTAAAGTAGGACTATTATTGTCAATTGTAGGGTTAAACTAAATTGCGCTGTTTTAAAATATTTGAGAACAGTAGGCCTATCCTCGTTAAAAACAATTTTTCTTAAATATGGCTGTACAATTCGTGAGAAATAGGCTAATTTGAGAATTTTCGGACGCTTACAAAACCATCTTTTTGTGAGTTACCTGTAGGAGTATTTTGGATACGCAATTTATTTCGTAGCAAATAAGCGCTTGTGGTTCACAGTTTAGTCAAATATTACATCACCCCTGAATTTCATTGCATATTAACGGAAATAAACGTGCGTTTTTGAGAATTTTCGGAAGCTACCTTTATCCTTTACGTAATCTATGAGCAATCTGCAGCAAATCGACGTTTGTGATTTACTTACAGCAGCAGATTTTATAACTAACATATTTGTTAAATCTAGTTTTCCATTAGAGAGGAGTAGCCCTATATATTATCTGCATTAATCGTAATTAACTCTATTTTCGAGTTTGCTAACTACTGTAATTAACATCAAAACGTTTTAGAAAACTATAAATTTTTGACACAAGTTTTTTTGTTGCCTTAATAGAAATATCGTTTTGTCTCTCTGCTTCAGTTCGTATAGGAATCTGGTAACTTTTTAGCTCGACAGATTAAAAGATAATCAGTGGGCTTAATTTAAAGTTTTTTGTTCACTGCCTTGTAATACATTTCACCAGCCAAAATGCAGCCCCACTGCAAATGCAGTCCTAAAACACAGGATGAGGTGGTTGACATGGAAATCGCCCTGACTATTGCCAAACGATTGGGAGCTGCTGCAAATTGATGTCTTGGGAAAGCACCCGAGACTTGTGTAACTGTGATACCTGTACCAGAGATACCTCAGGTACTATTCTCTCCTGTGGATCCTGTCACCTCTGCAGAAAGCACAGGATCTGTCATTATCCGTCCACATGGCTACGAGAGGCGTGTCAATGGTAGGTCCAGGCGTCCTGTGCAGGGTGGTCAGGGATGAGGGAGGATTCAGGCTGTTGTAGCGATCCCTCTAACCAACAAGTTTGAGATGCTGTCTTTCATTGATGTTGAAACTGAGCCAGGTGGGATTCATTCCACACGTTTCGGAGAAACCTGTTTTTTCAGTGTCAGGAGGAGGCAAACACAAAAGAAAAGGGGTCTATTAAACAATATCAGTTGGAATGTATGGCGAATGATGGTACTTCTTATGGAAATGACAGAAAAGGACAGAAAAGGACACCAAATACACCCAATGTGTATGCCTGGGGGCCTCATTCAACATGTTGAAGAGGCTATTACAGTATCCACTGAAGAAACATTTTGCAACTAACTCCAGATTGTGACGCACGTTGGAACAAATGATGCCTGTCACCTGGGCCCTGAAGTCATTGTGAGTCATTCCAGTGACTGGCAGAGAAGGTAGAGAAGACCAGCCTTGTGCTTGGTGTTTATTTGATTCTCCCAATTTGCAGCATAGTCCCCAGAACTGATCGTGGACTTTTGGTTCCTAGTCGAGTGGAAGGACTGAACCAGAGACATCGAATGTTCTGTGACAAGCTAGGCTGCGACTTCCTGGACATGCGCCACAGGATTGAGAACTGGAGGGCCCCACTACATAAGTCAGGTCTGCACTATATATCAGAAGCTGCTGCCCAGGTAGCTGACTATAAAGGGTGCACACAAGGGCTTTTTAGATTAGGCGACTCTCCATCAATTCCAAATAACGAAGCTGTAGGAAACCCAGAAGTATCAGTGTAAGATCAAGAGAAATGCCTCCCTCTGATGTGAGTATTAAAATCTTAATGATAAACTGCTGAAGCATTTGCAACAAAGTGCCAGAGTTTGAGGCATTCATGAAAAGCAATGAAGCTCACATGATACTAGGCACAGAAAGCTGGTTGAAACCTGAAAGTGATAGAAGTGAGATTTTTGGGGAAAATTTAAGTGTATATCGAAAGGATGAGCAAATGGGAAATAGAGGTGGTGTATTTGTAGCACTAGATGAGAATCTCAGATCTACCGAGGCAGAAATTTAAGCTGCAGGTGAAATTGTTTGGGGAAGACAGTATCAGGGGTGGGCATAAAATGATAGTTGGATCCTTGTATCGCCCACCAGGCTTATCTCCTGAGTCAACCAAACCTCGGGTCACTTGCATGTAAATTCCCCAGTGGAGCTTGACTTTAATTATCCACAATTAATTGGGAAAATTAAAGTTTTGCTAGCAGTGAGCATCATAAGATATCCTGTGAACCTTCTGTGAAAACTGTGTAGAACACAGGAACCTCACTCATGATGGAAATACACTCCTGGAAATGGAAAAAAGAACACATTGACACCGGTGTGTCAGACCCACCATACTTGCTCCGGACACTGCGAGAGGGCTGTACAAGCAATGATCACACGCACGGCACAGCGGACACACCAGGAACCGCGGTGTTGGCCGTCGAATGGCGCTAGCTGCGCAGCATTTGTGCACCGCCGCCGTCAGTGTCAGCCAGTTTGCCGTGGCATACGGAGCTCCATCGCAGTCTTTAACACTGGTAGCATGCCGCGACAGCGTGGACGTGAACCGTATGTGCAGTTGACGGACTTTGAGCGAGGGCGTATAGTGGGCATGCGGGAGGCCGGGTGGACGTACCGCCGAATTGCTCAACACGTGGGGCGTGAGGTCTCCACAGTACATCGATGTTGTCGCCAGTGGTCGGTGGAAGGTGCACGTGCCCGTCGACCTGGGACCGGACCGCAGCGACGCACGGATGCACGCCAAGACCGTAGGATCCTACGCAGTGCAGTAGGGGACTGCACCGCCACTTCCCAGCAAATTAGGGACACTGTTGCTGCTGGGGTATCGGCGAGGACCATTCGCAACCGTCTCCATGAAGCTGGGCTACGGTCCCGCACACCGTTAGGCCGTCTTCCGCTCGCGCCCCAACATCGTGCAGCCCGCCTCCAGTGGTGTCGCGACAGGCGTGAATGGAGGGACGAATGGAGACGTGTCGTCTTCAGCGATGAGAGTCGCTTCTGCCTTGGTGCCAATGATGGTCGTATGCGTGTTTGGCGCCGTGCAGGTGAGCGCCACAATCAGGACTGCATACGACCGAGGCACACAGGGCCAACACCCGGCATCATGGTGTGGGGAGCGATCTCCTACACTGGCCGTACACCGCTGGTGATCGTCGAGGGGACACTGAATAGTGCACGGTACATCCAAACCGTCATCGAACCCATCGTTCTACCATTCCTAGACCGGCAAGGGAACTTGCTGTTCCAACAGGACAATGCACGTCCACATGTATCCCGTGCCACCCAACGTGCTCTAGAAGGTGTAAGTCAACTACCCTGGCCAGCAAGATCTCCGGATCTGTCCCCCATTGAGCATGTTTGGGACTGGATGAAGCGTCGTCTCACGCGGTCTGCACGTCCAGCACGAACGCTGGTCCAACTGAGGCGCCAGGTGGAAATGGCATGGCAAGCCGTTCCACAGGACTACATCCAGCATCTCTACGATCGTCTCCATGGGAGAATAGCAGCCTGCATTGCTGCGAAAGGTGGATATACACTGTACTAGTGCCGACATTGTGCATGCTCTGTTGCCTGTGTCTATGTGCCTGTGGTTCTGTCAGTGTGATCATGTGATGTATCTGACCCCAGGAATGTGTCAATAAAGTTTCCCCTTCCTGGGACAATGAATTCACGGTGTTCTTATTTCAATTTCCAGGAGTGTATATTGGATCTAATAGCAAGAAATAGCCCTGACCTCTTTGAGGATGTTCACATTGAAACTTATGTCAGTGAACATGACACTGTTGGGGCAACAATGATTGCCATATGACAAAAGGACAGCTTAAACAAGCAGAAACATATATATGTTCAGTAAACTAGATAAAAAATCAGTAATGTCATATTTCAGTGAGGAACTTGAAACTTTCAGCACAGAGCAGGACTATGTAGAGGAACTCTGGCTCAAGTTTAAAGGAATAGTTGACCATGTACCGGATATACATGGCGAGTCACCTAACGTTACCGCTGGTTATATTTCGTAAACCACATCAAATACTGACGAACCGATTCCACAGACCGAACGTGAGGAGAGGGGCTAGTGTAATTGTTTAATACAAACCATACAAAAATGCACGGAAGTAGGTTTTTTAACACAAACCTACGTTTTTTTTAATGGAACCACGTTAGTTTTGTTAGCACTTCTGAACATATAAACAAATACGTAATCAGTGCGGTTTGTTGCATTGTAAAAATGTTAATTACATCCGGAGATATTGTAACCTAAAGTTGACGCTTGAAACCTCCGACGTTCAGTTGCGTGTTGTAACAAACACGCCCACGGTCGGCGAGCTGCATCTGCAGGGACATGTTTACGATGACGACCGTGTTTACGAGTGTGGCTGTAGTGCACTGTTGTGGTTTGGTCTAGCTGTCGCAGTGTCCGCATCTAGCGCTTGCTGCTATTGTTATTCTGCATTCGTCTCCGCACGCAGACCAACCGTGTTACCGTGTTACCGTGTTACCAGACGTCTGTGATAGTGTAGTGTTGTAGTAACTGTGACCATGATGTATTCGAGCTCTGAAAAGGCGGAGATGATATTCATCTATGGCGAGTGTCGACGAAATGCAGCTGAAGCCTGCAGGGTGTATGCAGAACGGTACGCGGACAGAGAGCATCCAACGTGCCACACATTGCAAAACATCTACCGCCAACTGTATGCAACAGGTATGGTCGTAGCACGCAAACGGGTCCGTAACATGCCAGTCACAGGAGAAGCAGGTGCAGTTGGTGTGTTAGTTGCTGTTGCCATGAACCCACACATGAGTACACGGGACATTGCGAGAGCCGGTGGACTGAGTCAAAGTAGTTTCATGCGCATACTGTATCGTCACCGCTTTCACCCGTTTCATGTGTCGCTACATCAGCAATTACATGGTGATGACTTTAATCATCGAGTGCAATTCTGTCAATGGGCATTAACAGAGAATGCGTTGCAGTTCTACCTGTTTACCGATGAAGCGGGTTTCACAAACCACGGGGCAGTGAATCTACAGAACATGCATTACTGGTCCGTGGACAATCCTCGCTGGCTCAGACAGGTAGAGCAACAGCGACTGTGAACTGTAAATGTGTGGTGCGGAATCGTTGGCGACCACCTCATTGCTCCTCACTACATTGCAGGGGCCCAAACAGCTGCAACATACATCGCGTTTCTACAAAATGATCTGCCAACGTTGCTCGAAAATGTCCCACTGGAAACGCGTCGACGTATGGTATCAGCATGATGGTGCACCTGCACATGCCGCAATTAACACTAGGCTGACCCTTGACAGGATGTTCGACGGGCGTTTCATAGGATGTGGAGGACGCATAAATACTGATCTTACATCTCTGGACTTCTTTCTGTGGGGTACGTTAAAGGAGAATGTGTACCGTGATGTGCCTACAACCCCAGAGGATATGAAACAACGTATTGTGGCAGCCTGCGGCGACATTACACCAGATGTACTGCGGCGTGTACGACATTCATTACGCCAGAGATTGCAATTGTGTGCAGCAAATGATGGCCACCACATTGAACATCTATTGGCCTGACATGTCGGGACATACTCTATTCCACTCCATAATTGAAAACGGAAACCACGTGTGTACGTGTACCTCACCCACCATGGTAATGTACATGTGCGTCAGTGAAAAAGACCAATAAAAAGGTGTTAGCATGGGGACGTAATGTGCTGTTCCAGTCTCTTCTGTACCTAAGGTCCATCACCGTTCCCTTTGGATCCCTACGTAATTCGGTTCTCTCCGATACACACGATCGAACAGCGGAGGAGTGGTACTCAAGTGTCAACTTTAGGTTACAATATCTCCGGATGTAATTAACATTTTACAACGCAACAAACGGCACTGATTACGTATTTGTTTATATGTTCAGATGTGCTAACAAAACTAACGGGGTTCCATTTAAAAAAAACGTAGGTTTGTGTTAAAAAACATACTTCCGTGCATTTTTTTATGGTTTGTATTAACCAGTTACACTAGCCCCTCTCCTCACGTACGGTCTGTGGAATCGATTCGTCAGTATTTGACGTGGTTTACGAAATATATCCAGCGGTAATGTTAGATGACTCACCCTGTATATGTACCCAGTCGAACATTTCATAATGGGAGGGAACCTCCACAGTACACAGTCAGTGTACAGAAACAGATATTACTACATGATAGATGTAAAATAATGAGTAGGGTTATAGGTAGAGGAATGCTGAATAAAACACTTGTGACTATCAAGACAGAAATGCATGATTCCCTCAGTGAATACTGTAACAGAATATTGTCAAGCGATCTTTCACAGAACACAAAGAAAATCTGGTCGTATGTAAGGGTTGTTGGTGGCACCCAAGTTAGTGTCCAGTCCATAGCGAATGAGACAGGAATTGAAATTGAGGATAGGGAAGCAAAAGCTGAAATGCTTAACTCCGTTTTCAAATTTTCTTTACAAGTAAAACCCAGGAGAACTGTCCCAATTTAATTCTTGTACCACTCAAAATATGAATGAAATAAGGATTAGTGTCAGCGGTGTTGAGAAATAGCTGAAATGGTTAAAACTGAATGAAGCTCCAGGGCCAGCCGAATCTCTGTCAGATCTATGTTGAATTTGCGACTGAGCTAGCCCCTCTTCTAATTATAATAACATCCCTCGAAGAAAAACTGTGCACAAGTCTTGGAAAGAGGCACAGGTCACACCCATCTACAAGAAGGGTAGTATAAGTGATACACAAAACCAGCATTCAATATCTGTGACATAGATTCGTTGTAGGAACTTAAAACATATTCTGAGCTCAAACATAATGAGAGTTCTTGAACAGAATGACCTCCTCAATGCCAACCAACATGGATTTAGAAAACATCATTCAGGTGAAACCAAACTCACATTTTTCTCACATGACATACTGAAAACTCTGCATCAAGGCAACCTGTTGTGTGCAATATTTCTTGATTTCCAAAAAGCATTTGAGTTAGTACTGCACCTATGCTTATTGTCAAAAGTACAGTCATATGGGGTATCGAGCAAAATTTGTGAGTGGATTGAGGACATTTTAGTTGAGAAGAGACAGCATATTATCTCGGATGGAGAGTCGTCGTCAGACATAGAAGTAAATTCAGGTGTGCCCCACAGAGGTGTATGGGACCTTTGCTGTTCATGTTGTATATTAATGACCTTGAAGACAATATCAATAGCAAAATTAGGTTTCTTGCAGGTGATGCAGTTTTCTTTAATGAAGTACTATCTAAAAGGAGCTGCATAAATATTCAGTAAAATCGAAGATTTCAACTTGTGCAGAGACTAGCAACTTACTTTAAATGTTCAGAAATTTAAAATTTTACATTTCACAAAAAGAAAACGTGTAGTATCTTATGATTATAACATCAATGAGCGAATTTTGGAATCTTCCAACTCATACAAATACCTGGGTGTAACACTTTGGAGGGATATGAAACGGATTGATCACATAAGTTCAGTTGTAGGTAAAGTGGGTGGTAGATTTCGGTTTATTGGTAGAATTCTGGAGAAGTGCAATCAGTCTACAAACAAGATTGCTTACAAATCACTCATGCAACTTGTTCTGGAATATTGTTCATGTGTGTGGGACCCATACCAGATAGGTGTAACAGGGGATATTTGACATAGACAGAGAAGGGCAGCAGGTATGGTCACAGGTTTGCTTAATCTGTGGGAGAGTGTTACAGAGATAGTGGAGGAACTGAACTGAAAGACTATCCCAAGAAAGTCTGTTAACAAAGTTTCAAGAATCAGCTTTAAATAATTACTCTATGAACATACTACAATACCTTATGTAACGCTCATGTTGGGATCATGAGGATAAGATTAGAATAATTACTGCACACACAGAGGCATTCAAACAATCATCTTCCCATGCTCCATACGTGAATGGGGCAGGAGGAAACCCTAATAACTGGTATAATGGGAGGCACCCTCTTCCATGCATCTCACAGCGGTTTTGAGAGTATAGATGTAGATATAAGTTCAGTTTAGTATTGTAACTGAAACCCGTGAATCTGTCTGTGAGTTAAGTGAAGCTAGCCACTTAATTAATGGGCAGAGGGATAATTAATGTGGCCACTGATGAGTCAGAGGGCCGTGTATGAGTTGTATCAAACAGCTACTGCATTATAAATTTTGGGCAGAGGTAACACAGTTTTTTGAATTTGCTTTACGGAGAAGGCCATCTTGAAATGCGGTACATATTTGCATGGAGGAATATGAAATTAGATAAAGGCTGTTGTAATACAATACAAAAAAAATGTTCTTTGTGAAATCTTATGGGACTTAACTGCTAAGGTCATCAGTCCCTAAGCTTACACACTACTTAACCTAAATTATCACAAGGACAAACACACACACCCATGCCCGAGGGAGGACTCGAACCACTGCCGGGACCAGCCGCACAGCCCATGACTGCAGTGCCTTAGATCGCTCGAATACAATGCAATAAGTAGAAAAAATGACGTTCAAAATCTTTAGCAAAACATCTGTGATTGTGTCTCATATTGCACAATACATATAGGTATAAGTACAATTGTTGCTATTAATCAATTAATCATCCATTCACACAGACAATGCAGCAGCTCTTCGTCAGATAATTACCGTGTTGCAACTCTGGGGCCGATGAGTGTGGCAGAAATCTTAGCCAGAGAACAATCGAAACGAAGCATTTCGAATAGATTCGACTTTCAACAATCGGTTCTTGGTGGTTAGTTGCCAACTTGTTGTGTCCTTGCTGCAGCTAGTCTGCTGGGAACTCATAACATACTAATTTATGTAAGTCATTAATAATTAATAATAAAAGCTGTACATATGTGGCCTGAGGTGCTGTCCCACAATGTCAGTATTGTATCCTAAGCAAAAAAAAATGCTTGACCACTGGGTCACAGTGTTGGAGTGCTAATATTAATTATATTATAATTCAACACATTATTTTTAATAGATCATGTGAAACGTTAACGGTGTATACCGTTGGCACTTGGAGAAACACAGAAATATTAAAAACTGAAGTACGCAGCATTAGTGTACTCCAATATTTATCTTATATTTCATAGAAAACAGGCTTTCGACTTTCTAAGTCATCATCAAGCAACTAAGACTAAACACCCAATCCACACAAGTTCATTTAAGCAGCTGCCAGAAAGCTGCTTTCAAGCACCTTCAGCTTTGCAGTGCATATGAAGGTACAATGATGTATGAAGCCTATGCACAGTGTCTGCATTGCTCAAACACTTCTTGTCCCATTTCTGTTTGGAAGTTCATTGCTTGGTTATCTATGGTACTTCAGTGTAATGTTGGAGATGCCAATATTTGTGGAGTATTCTCTCATGTTTGGTTCTTTATAGTGGTATAGTATGTGATCTGTTAATGCTGTATGTACAAAGAAATGAAAATGTGCCCTTGAAATTGAGTGAGCTGTTGAAACAGGCAAACAATGCGAAATGAAATATTTAGTTGCAAATAAATTGACTCCCTCAGTTAATTTAGTTGATTAATAAAAATAGTTTCAATGTTCTGCAAAATGAGTAATGCTTGGTCTGCTAATAACGAGGAAATAAAATAAAATGCGAAAACTGAAACAAAAATAAATCATTTTAGTCTTCAGCAGTTATGTGTGTTATATTGCTAGAGAAGGCCGAAATGCACGCTATAAGCTCACGCAGGATGGCATGAGGTCTGAAACAGAATATGTAATGAATGCTGTAAAGAAAAGTAAGTAGCTGCTGGAATACTTAACTTTAATCCATCATTTGTATACATCATTCTTGATGAGACATGCTTCATACGATAACTATCAATTGCTATGGCGCCTTGCTAGGTCGTAGCCATTGACTTAGCTGAAGGCTATTCTAACTATCTTCTCTGCAAATAAACGAGGCTTCGTCAGTGTTGCATCGCTAGCTAAGTCGTCCGCACAACTGGGGCGAGTGCTAGTAAGTCTCTCTCTAGACCTGCCGTGTGGCGGCGCTGGGTCTGCAATTACTGACAGTGGCGACACGCGGGTCCGACGTATACTAACGGACCGCGGCCGATTTAAAAGCTACCACCTAGCAAGTGTGGTGTCTGGCGGTGACACCACAATGTGAATATATTTTAATCCACTTGATAGCTCCCAGACACATAAATGTGTTTGCATTTGATGTGAGACCTATAGGCCTAATGAAATAAATACAGAACAAAGCAAAATAACGATATATAAACTTGAGTTACATGGAGAGTACCCCAACTACAACTTACACAACTATGTACACATGCGAATTTTGCAGCCTGGGATCACCAGAAAAATTGCTCCAGGCAGATTCTGCCTGCTTCTTGCTACTTGCTTCTCGCTGCTTAAATAATTTACAACCACGTTCTAAGCAGCCAGAAAGGAAAAATGGCGCTTCTTAAATGTGAGTTTAGCAAGCCATTTGTGTTTGAGCTCAGTGGCAGCTATTTAAACAGATCTAAAATCAGAGATGGCTCTGTACAAAGATTGTTCTACAAGTGTCTAGTCCCAGCAGAAATGAACTCACTGGGCTACCGAAGACACCAATAGATATTTCTATTATCCTGGCATCATGGTCCCTACACATTGGTCTTCATTCTAACAGATGAAGTAAAGAAGCAGCTCATTACATCTTCAAATGGTACATTCACACCAATTTTAGAAACGACTGCTGCTTTTTCTTTCTTTGAAAGTTCGAATCTGCCAACTTCATACTTGTTATTCAGAAAATTAGAGAAAGTGATATGCTCCTCCAATGTTATTATTACGTTAATGGTTTAATGGAATGTACTTCATCATTGCATCATGGCTCTAGTAGTTAAGAGTATTCTCATCGATCTAAATGTCCTGTGTTCAAACTCACTGTGAGATTGGAAATCTTTCCTGCATGTGAAAAATGACAAATTGCATTGTGATCCACACTGAACTCAATGAATGTGTTCTAATTGTAATCACTGAAGGAATAGAAAAAGATCCATCCAGAATTAACACAATAATACATTGTATAATACCCAATCCCAGCAATCAATTGAAGGCATTCATTGGCATGTCAGGATTTCATCACAGTTCGTTAGATAACAAGCAATTAATGACCCTCATTTGTCTAACTTACTGAAAAAGAATACTGCGTTTGTTTGAACACAAGAATGGAAATCTGTTTGCTAAAAGTTAAAGGAAAGTCTTACGAAATAAATAATATTATATCAGCCCTATCTATATGAACCATTTCATTTGAAAACTGAGAAATGATATTTTGGTCCAGGACTCAATTTATCAGGAGAAGGAAGGGCAGGTTATTCATACACTGATTGCTTTAAACAGTAGGACATTTAGTAAATATGAAAGAAAGTATTATAATTTCTAAAAAAAAGAAGCATTAGCAGTAATATGGGGAATAAAAAGATTTGAAATTTTTTATGGGAACAAAAAACCATGATTCATACAGAACACACAGCTGCGACTTTCCTTAAAGGTTGTCGTTTATTACATAATCAACTAACCTGATGGTCACTGTTTTTCCATAGATTCGACATGAAAATCAAATATGCAAAAGACAAGTATAATTGCATTTCTGATGCTTTTTCTAGGCTGTCTGAAGATACAGAGAAACAGGAAAGGAAAGAGGAAAATGAAGGAACATTCTCAATTAATTATTTTAACTCTTTGACTGCTGGGGATGTGTTAACTCATCGTGCCTCGCCATTCCCCTGATGCGCCCAACGTGTTTAAGCGCATCCCTTTGGGTTTCCCTACAGCGCTAAGGACATGTTGACTAGTATCGTGCCATCAGCCTTTTCAATGCTATTGACGAGTTTAGGCGTGCTGAGTCACAGCAACCTGAGAGCGATATATGTGTGAACATGCAGAGCTGTCTTTCCGCCCAGCTTTCCAGTGGCTGTTCAGGGTTTGACTGTATAGTTTGACTGTGCGAATATATTTGTTGCTGTGTTCTCTCCTTGGAAAGTCGACCTCGCTTCCCATGTTTTCGTCAGTTTTCTTGTTTTCTATTGGAGAAATGTCACATCGCCATGCTTGCACAGATAAAGAGATCCTAGATATGCTTTCTAGATGTGACGGTGAGTGTGACTAATCTGATATTGTTAGCAGTGGTGAGTCTTCAACAGAATCTCGAAGCCGTAGTCCTCATCAGTAGTGGGACAAACCCGCCACCACCCCACATTGCATTGTTGCCAGATTTATTCAAGATGGCGGATCGAAGATGGCGGCGATAGATATGTCACCATCACCATGACGTCATGGTGTGAGGTTCAAAATTGGTGGGAAAATAGATCAATGGGCTACATCCACTCATCTAACCTCCTACCCTCCCCTAGCCCCTCCCATCCATCAGAAAATTCCAGGAAGTTCAAATTCTGGCAGAAAAAAGGTCACTTGCGCTACCTCTACTAACCTAAGAAAATGGTGGGAAAACTTCCTTGTGTCCTACTGCTACCTCTTCCTTAGAACTGGCGGGAAAAGGACTCAGCCTGTGCTGGGCTGCTGGATAGGATGGCCGTAAGTCTTTATTTGGTTGGTAGTCTTATTTAAACAATTTGAGGCAGTAGCTCCATCCAGTGTGTTCACCATGTGGTGCGGAGGCCAGCTGACCTAGTACACAGTACTGCCACCAGAGACTGCTGTCATCCCATCTTTGATATAATCCAAGATGGCGGTCTGTGGGGAAAATGGAGGTGAAAAGGACTCAGCCTGTTCTGGGCTGCTGGAGAGAGGAAGGAGTGTACGTTATTTATTTTGGAACAGCTTATTTAGGGAAGGATTTAGCATAGTTTATTTATTAAATTAATACAAAACACTCACTATGACTTGCTTGGGGTCACACTACATAGCCTACAGACCTGCACACTAAAATCACCGAAATAATGCAGTCACTGATGTGCAGACACGAGAACAACTCGTAAATTGTCAAAATAATGTATGTAAAACGCTCTGCAGATACGTTCACTAATTGTAAACTGCTGAAATAGTGCAGTACACAGGATACAGATCTGTGAACTACTCGTAAATCACCGAAATAATGCAGTACACTGATGTACAGACAGACAAACTCGCAAATTGACAAAATAATGCATATTTAACGCTCTGCCAACACGCTCACTATTTGTAAGCAGTCGAAATAACGCATCGCAGAGCCTACAGACCTGTTCACAAATTAATGCAGCCATCCACTACTCATGAAATTGTCAAAAAATAACGTATATTTAATGCTCTGCCAACATGCTCACAATGCTTAAACAACCTAAAATAATGCACTGCTCAAACGCAGATTGCACGTAAAAAACGCTGTCGAACTATCATTAAGAAGTTTGACCGCAAACTGTTCCAACGCAAACTGTTCCAACAGCGAACTGTTCCAATGCGTGCACATGGCAATGCCAGCCGGATGCGAGCCACCGCCAGAGGGGCAAACGCAGGGGCAAGAGCCATTGCTCTGACGCCATTCCCGCTTGCAGGCAGCAGGTGAAAGTCGCGTCTATTTCCGGGTATACAGTTAGAGTTCTTTGAGTGTTATACTGATGTCACATCTCTATGTAAATAAGAGCCAAGTCACATTCTGAACACACATGTGTTCATGTAACCACCGTGGCAGAGTCGAACCTGCCGGTTGAGGACCGAGATGTTTGCATAGCGGCTCACCCTCGTAGGTGCAGCTAAAAGGTTCATAATGTTATACTGACATCACAGGTCTATGTAAATAAGAACTCCTTTCTGAAAACGCTATAGAAATGTGTTGCAATGTTTCCTAGAATAGCACAGGACGCAATTTTCCTAGCAATTCTAATGGGATATGCGAGATGTGTCTAGCTGTGAATGTGTATACCTGCCCAGCATGGCTGATGCACTGCCGTGATATGTCCACGTAGCGATTCACCATCGCAGGTGCAGCTAAGAGGTTCTCAGTGTTATACCGACGCCACATAGCTATGTAAATAAGAGCCAGTCTTCCTCTCAGAGATCGTAAATTCCATAGAAGTAGTTAATGGTCACTTTTGTAGGAGCTTTCATGATGTCTTAGTTTGTCTGCATGTAAATTCTTGTCTTAACGTAACCCTTTTGCGAAAATAGCCCATAATAACGCCGAATTCATTCCTCCTGGTGGTCCTAACATGGAACCCTGTCCATCATGTGTTACCCTTCCTGGATATCAATAAGTACTGCTTTCAACAAACATCTCCAAAACGCAAACGTTCTCACCACTGTATAGAGGCTCCTATGTCCCAACACAAAGGATGTCTTGGGAATGAATGGAGCATTCTGATCGACTCTTACTGAATTTACCCGCTAAATTACTGATGCTGCCAGTGTGGAAGCGCTGTCCGCCTTTTCCTTTCTGCAGACAAGACTTTCAGTGGCAAAAATATTTTGTAAAAACCGCCATATTGCACTGACAGTTAAGCCCTGTGGATGGCTCTGCAATGGATAAATAGCTGTATATTTAATAGGATTGTGACATTGTTTTATGCCAGCATGCAAATGGTTTTTGTTTTTGATATATGGGAGGAGAGAGATGCAGTAAAAATCTTATGGAATTTTTTATTGGATGGAGTTAGTGGAGCTTTTATTGTTTGTAATTTTTCTCTGTTGGATGGTACTGAATAATGATGATATCATGTTGGGGTGACAGAAGTGAATGGGCCCTGAGGATGCTGATCTGCTTTGGACTGCAGTATCTGTGTGTAGTTTGGGGAAGCACTATAGTGCAGTAGCAAAATCCTCGTCCCTCTCCCAGTTCCTGTACTGTCTTTTATACTATCTCATGTTGCAGGAGCAGGCTTCGGTTGGCGCTGACCTTACACCTCGAACACTGTTGATGGAGCTAAGACAACTTGTTCCCATTTCCACCGAATGTTCAAAGACGGTCCTGTCACACTAACTCAAGTCACTCTGTTTCTACATGGGTTGCAGAAGGCGGTGGATATAGCTCTATCCGACATCTTCTCAGTTACGACTTAAACTGGAATGATCACATGCGCAAAGCTGCAGAAATGGCAGCAGTTGCAAGAGTCATAGGGACTATCTAAAATTTTACTGCAGCAGATAGGTTCGAAAAAGGTGTCTCGTTTCGAGATATGAGAGTGCCAGAAATATGATTCACTAGTGGCTATAATTTTTAAAAGACTTATCCATAGGATACGACAAAGGTATGTGGTTGAATGGAAAGACTTGATTACAGATCACAATCATTTCTACCAGAAAGCGTAGCACTAGCGATCTGAAAAACTAGTGTCCATTTCTTACGACCTCAATCTACTGTTTGTGATCCTTCTCAATCAACCATCGCCTATAACCCAGTGGATATATCACCGAACCTCTGACGTGGCATCAAGACAGAATACGTTACAAATACTGGAGAAATATTTAGCAGCAGCATAAGGGAGTTTCAAATACCGGCTTCATACCACGTTCCCTAGCCGAATCGCATTCTAAATTACGTAATTTTATTACATGTTTGCACCATCTGCGATGTGTAACCGCACTGTTGGTCAGATAATATACACTCCAGCGATCACGGTCTATATTCAGTGTTGCGCTATTTGTCTGGAGAAACCACTTCATTCAGAGCTAATGCCATACCTCCATATATAAAGCCAGTATAGCTTTTAAAGTGGATACATGTGTGCACCAGTAGAACTAAGACCGCTTGTGATAGTAATATGGTCGTGTTTTTTAACATTTGGCAGTTTGTAGGACGATTATGTTTCTCTTCCTAAGACACAGTGGTACCACTTGCAAGAAAAACTTATGAGACATTTCTACTCATCGCTGATTTTCGGTCAGTATTATTTCGTATCGCCAGTAATCAGTTATTAGCGGAGTATTATACTCAGTAGTACGGGATGTGTGATAGGTTCGCCTTGAGCATCAGGCTTATAAAGTACATGTGTGTGTTCCAACACGTCCAGAGGGAATGAATATGTCCAGTCATAGGGAAGATATGGATTTGACACGGAATACTGTGATAGCAAAGGGGAAAAAGTATGTCAAGTCATAAGAATGGTACAGATGTTTCTATTTCCAGAGCCACAGCCGTCAGCAGGGTGTATTTCCGATATTTCACTCATTGTCGAATGTCGTCCAATTGAGACTGCGATTGTAATATTTAACTGTAAGTACAGTTATAAAATATATATATGGCTGGTTTCCTAGGATGATTCTGTCTATGCCAGTGGCCTGTGGCGGGAATGATTCACGTTTCCGGCTAACAGAAGGAGCTGTCTGAATGGAGAGGCCTGTTGAGATGCAGGAATGTAGCTGACTTAACCATGTCGTCCTCTAGACGGCCGAATAGCGAACTAATACTTAGTACGTGTTGGATAGCTAACGTGGTCATGTGGAAAATTGAGAAGATTCAATATGGTCGTATGTTTGGGCTGGACCATTATTCCCTCCCACATAAATTGTCCAGTTGACTGCTTCTACGCATTTCGCGTCTTTAGTTAGTTTTGACATAAAGGTTGTTGCAGACGGAACAAGTTTCTAGTTAGTGGTTTACAGCATACTCCACTTAGTTAAAGTTTCGAGTTTCTGGAGAAATAATTTCGAGTCTATACCTTCGGAATTATACAGTGCAAGTGATACTGCTATGCAAGCGGCATTGCTGTGTGCTTGATATCGAGAACTATCGCGTAAATGGTATAATATTCTGGCAAAACATGTGAAAATAGCGTTCTTGTAATACCAGAGTCTGGAGATGGGTGTAGAAAGCAAGCAAGCAAGTAGGTCAGGGCAGAAACAGTAACGTCTTTGTGCCAAGTGGAAACGTGTCCGATTTTGTTCAACAGTTCAGAGAGTGACTTCAGCCCACTGAGGGATCTACGGTCACTATGGAGCACATGACTTGTGACCGTTGGCTGCGGTGGATGACCACCCGACCTCGTGAGGATCATCTAGTGCTGTGAGGGGTGTATATGGTGCATGTGCTTTCGCTGACTGTCTTTGCGGTATATGTACGAGTGTCTGGTGGGTGAGCGCTATATGCATGATGCAAAAACGGCGATTTTGTCTGGCGCAGGGAGCGAATTGTGTGTTTACTACATCGATATGGTATGTGGAGATCGGTTTCACGCTGAAACATTCAAGCTTCCGTACTCCATGGCAGAGCAGTGTAATTGAGCAAGAGTCTTTCCATGTTTGACGATCTGTAAGCCACTTTTACAGCGTTTAACTGTAAGTGCAATATGGCGATCTGTACAAAATAGTTTTACCACTGAAATTCTGGTCTCCAAAAAGAAAAAGGCGGACAGTGCTTCCACACCGGCAGGACCAGTAATTTGGCGAGTAAATTCAGTAAGAGCCGATCGGAATGCTCCATTCATTCGCAACACATCCTTTGTGTTAGGACACAGGAGACTCTATATAACGGTGAGAACGTTTGCGTTCTGGAAATGTTTGTTGAAAGCAGGACTTAACGATTTCCAGGAAGTGTAACACATGATGGACAGGGTTCCGTGTTAGGACCATCAGGAAGAATGCATTCGGCGTCATTATGGGCTATTTTCGGAAACAGGTTCTGCTAGGACAAGAATTTCCATGCAGGCAAGCTGAGACATCACGAAAGCTCCTACAAAAGCGACCATTCACTACTTCTATGGCACTTTGCGATCTCTGAGAGGAAGACTGGCTCTTATTTACATAGCTATGTGGCGTCAGTATAACATTGAGAACCTTTTAGCTGCGCCCGCATTAGGAAGTCGCACAGGGCGGGGTGGGCAGCGCGGGCTGCTCCAGCCCCAGCGATGTCTCTGAGGGACAGGCACTCGGAACAGATAGCCAGATTACGCCGCAGGCCTCGGCACCTCATGAGCCAAGCGGATAGTGCGCCTCCAGCAGTCAAACGGCTTAAGTTTTTGAAGGGAGGAAAAAGATAGCAGATACTGGTAAAAATATGAGAATTTACGAAACTGAAGACGATTGTCTCAGGTTGGTGAAGACAAAATTTGTTGATAAGTTTGAAAAGTTAAAGAAATTTCACAAAGTTTATAAAGAAGTGTTGTATTTGAGGAAAGAAAAAAAGTTCGAAATATGGGGAGTATGTTGGCATTTGAAATACATTAACGTGCTAATTGACTATTTTCATTTAGCATACATTCACTGTGGAGCTAGGAAATGCACTAATAAGATGTTTGAAAGTGTTACTATTAATAAGTTCGAAAGGAAGGTAGCAGAACGAATAAAGTTTTGTGATTTGTTCTAAAAGGGTGAAGTTATCAATTCTGCCAGTAATCTGGCAGAAACAAGTACAAGTAAAATAGGTAGATTGTCTTTTACATACTGCCATAATAGCAATAAGTCATAGGAGTAGTGAGTAATTGTTTTTAAGAGATAATGAACTTTTGAATTGTGAGAGTACCGGTTTTACTCCAGGTGAAATTTTAGTGGATAGAAAGAGTAAAAGTTCAGTCAAAGAATTGATTGATTTTCCATCACAGAAGGGACTTTCTTTAGACAAAAAGGAGAAAAGCTTAAAGACAGAATGCAACATCTAGCAGAATTGCAAATTTGT
The DNA here is from genome assembly GCF_023864345.2 of Schistocerca serialis cubense. Lineage (NCBI taxonomy): Eukaryota > Metazoa > Arthropoda > Insecta > Orthoptera > Acrididae > Schistocerca > Schistocerca serialis. The sequence goes on along the minus strand of NC_064638.1, from coordinate 561,788,302 downwards.
AGACATGATAAAAACTTGAGGACTAATAAATTTAAATTTGGTAACTCAGTGCTGGTAAAGAAGCACAAAAAATCTAGTGAAATGAGCTATGAGATTATTAAATTCAAGTTTGTGAACAATGGAATTTTGGCCATAGCACACAATTATGGACACATCACATACAAATGATTATTACTTTTAATTTCCTAAGATAGGAAAAAAGTTAGGTGTAGGAAGCATATGTGATCTAAAATTGTGTAAAAATAGAATGGATACTTTTGATAACAAGTAGTAAATATAAAAAGCTGACATATTGAAGTCTATTATATTAATGTTAAATACTATCATGATTAATATTTTATAAACATACTAAAATGAATGATTTATACATATGTGAAAGAGCTGTGTATCATTCACTAACATGAATTACATAAATTTAGAAACTGTTACTTGTGCTTAAAAAAGTTAAAAATGTCTAATACTTACTGTTTTCAGGTAATGGAAGTGAAAGAGAAGCTGTATGGATTAAAAAACTGAACGAAATATGATGTAATTCATGAATGTTTCAATAAATGCTGGGATAGGCATTACTTTTTCTGTCCACTTCAATAACTGAGTGGTCAGCGCGGCCGAATGCTGTGCAAAGGGCCCAGATTTGATTCCTGGCTAGGTCTGAGATTTTCTCCGCTCCAGGACTGGGCGTTGTGTTGTCTTCATCATCATATCATCCCCACCGACGCGTAAGTCGCCGAAGTAGCGTCATCTCAAAAGACTTGCACCAGGCGACCAGTATATCCAACTGGAGGCCCTAGTCACACAACATTTCATTTCATTACTTTTTCTTACATTTTCCCATAAAGCAATTTTGTAATGTAATATGCACATACCAATAGGCAATTTAGTCGATTCTTTTACGCTGCATCATAACTGCAGACAACATTCACTACTGCCAATGATTGCACCGCTAATTATTTTTCTACTCCTTTCCGTTTATTACGGTGAGCAGCTTGGGGGTTTTCTTTAGCTGCCTCATGACATGAAAGTTAACTTAGAAGAAGTAGAATTTCACAAACTTGTACAGGGTCAAAAGCAGTCCCCAAGCATCTACAGGACAAGAAATTCGTTGTGTTCCATTTCCATACATCAGGTGCGTAGGAGGAGGGCCTGTTTACTGTTAAACTGCACTGTGCAAGATACTAGAAGTAATTCTTTTCAGAGAGATATAAATCTGGAAGCCAGGTGTAGTACTCAGAACTTTAGACTGTGGCATCGGCCATTGTCCGTGCCCACACTGCAAAGGAATCTTCGTTTAAACCTTAATAATAGGGACTGAGATTAGCTCACAATAACTATTTTAATAGAAGGCACATTTTTCCACACATGTCAACATGCATCTCTTTCGGCTGCCTTCATTCCCATGACCCACTACTGTTGGTTAACCATCAAAAATCTGTGAGCGTAAGAATTTGTTAAACTTGTTTATAAAATTGTTATCCATTAGAACTCGCAGCTGGCTGGCAGAACCAGCTGAGTTCCAAAGAGAAAAGTCAGAGGACACTTGCTGCCAATAGATCGATGAGCACATACTAACTGCTGGGATGTCAAAGGGAACTCTGGATTTGGGTATTCCAGAGACAACACTTGCTTCAGAGCGCTGCAGAGAATTGCACAGAGAGATGTCTCCATCTTAGTACAGAGTATACAGGTTGGGCTACTGCCACCATCTTCCACATTCACACTGTTGAAGAGTGGTAAGCTTAAGCTGCAAAAACAGTTACCAAGACTAGGCTCACGTGAGGCTACATCAAGGTTCTTTTGCGCAAGTTTAACGTTCAACAGGCAGTTGGTCGCTACCATCAGGCACTTTGATGGTTTTACTGGTGTGCATATTTAGTTTTCCCGGGTTCTTTCCATGAATCATTAACCATTTTTGCAGTCATTGGTCATATCCATTATATAGTTTCGGATAATGCATTCATATGTCCGCACACAGGTTCCGATGTTATATTTCTTAATTACAGACTTTTGTCCACTTATTAAAAGTTTACATATTTAGTTCAGAGAGTAAATCATTTGTTTGAATTCTTATGGTAATACATCAAATTGTTATAGTGATCACTAGTTTCCTTTTGTAACTAGGTGAGACATTTGTTAATATATCTATATGGGATGTGGTACCTATACTTTCATGCTTAACTCTGCCATCCCTAGTAGCTTTCCCTCAGTGAGAAATTATCCATTTTGCGACTTGTTTCTCTTAAATTTGCATGATCTTATAGAGAGCTTCCCTTTCCTGTAGGGCACTGGGTATCAGACTTATTGCATCTTAGCAGTATACTGAACAGTTCAGCTGGCACCCCACAGTGAAAACGTACAACTCAAATATGTACTACTGGACACTGTCACAAAATACATCTGTCTGGATCACTTTGTAAATATGACTGGAGTCATAAGATCTGGAATCTTTCGTTACATCAAGTTCGGGTGGCAAGCATTTGGAAGACATTCAACTACCTTCAAGTCAAATATGGCAGTAAAACTAAAAAAATAATTTTTAGTCAGTATTTCCTCCTTTTGTTGACTTACAGCTGTGACTGGTACACTTCATTAATATACAAAAAAGAAACTTAGAATTGTACAGTGAGGCATGGAAAGATGTACCTCAGGATTTACATGGAAAGACAAAAATGGCAGAATATATCAGATCAACTATGAATGTTAACCACATGCTGGAGAGAATAGCCACTGTGAAATGGCAATGGGCTGGCCATGTTTCCAGAAGAGATGATGACCAGTGGACAACAAAGGCAGTGCTGGAATGGACTCCAAGAGACATAGTGTACCAGACTGATGGGACATAGATCTGCAGAAGATCATTGGCAGTAACTGGCTGAATATCACCCAGGTCTGTAGCTCATGGAAACAGAAGTTCCAGATGTACCTGCACTCAGTAATTGGATAGACCATGTCCTTTAATTATAGAAATGGCTGCTGGTCCAGTTGATGAAGATTATGATGAAAATAATGGCGAGAATTTGTATATTGATATGTAATGTTTGATTCTTTGGGTGAAGAATATTCTTGGTAGCCAGCAGTGGACCAGTAATTAATAAGCAGTGGTTGAGTAAGCTTCATGAAGTAGTGGTCTCTATGAGATTTTCATATCTTGTACTTATAATGATACAAGTTATGGAGGAAGGTGATGATTTACACTTTTGCAGTAATAACCCGTCTCATATAAACTGTAGCCATGGATCCAAGATGTTTCAAACCAAAATTTGGTGCTGCAAGAAATTGCACCTTCATTACGTCAAGAATGGTTCCAAAATGTATACAATATGGAAAGTTTGTCTGTCTATAAAAGATGAGACATGAAGATACTGTGAAGCACATTTCCACCGTACTCTGTGGTGATTAACGTCATGGGATACCTTCTAATATCGTGTCGAACCTCCTTTTGCCAGGTACAGTCAGAAACTCGACGTGTCGCGGACTCACCAAGCCGTTGAAAGTCCCTTGCAGAAATACTGAGCAATGCTGCCTCTATAGCCGTCCATAATTCCGAAAGTGTCGCCGGTGCATGAATTTGTGCAACGACTTGGCCTCTCGATTATGCCCCATAAACGTTCGACGGGCTTCATGTGGAGAGATCTGGGAGAACAAATCATTCACTCGAAATGTCCAGAATGCGAAAAATTGTGGGCTGGAAATAAGGTGAATTGTATTCCATAAAAATTCCATCGATGCGTGGCTGCAACTGGTCTTCAAGTAGACATCCAAACCACTTCCAGTCAATGGTGATTCAGTTAGACTGCCGGCCGGTGTGGCCGAGCGGTTCTAGGCGCTTCAGTCTGGAACCGCACGACTGATACGGTCGCAGGTTCGAATCCTGCCTGAGGCATGGATGTGTGTGATGTCCTTAGGTTAGTTAGGTTTAAGTAGCTCTAAGTTCTAGGGGACTGATAACCTCAGATGTTAAGTCCCATAGTGCTCAGAGCCATTTGAACCATTTTTTTCAGTTAGACTACAGGACTCAGCCCATTCCATGCTAACACAGCCCACACCATTATGGAGCCACAACCAGCTTGCTCAGTGCCTTGTTGACAACCTGAGTACATTGCCTTGTGGGATCTGCGCCACACTCGAACCCTACCATCAACTCTTTCGGGACTCATCTGACCAGGCGACGGCTTTCCAGTTCGTCTAGAGTCCAATCGAAACGATCAAGAGCTCAGGAGAGGCGCTGCAGCCGATGTCGTACTGTTAGATGAGGCACTCACGTCGGTCGTCTGCTGCCGTAGCCCATTAACGCAAAATTTCGCCGACTATCCTAACGGATACCTTCGTCATACATCCCACATTGATTTCTGCGGCTATTTCACGCAGTGCTGTTTGTCTGTTAGCACTGACATCTCTACACAGACGCCGCTGCACTCGGTCGTAAAGTGAATGCCGTCGAGGTCTGCGTTGTGGCGTAACAAGACAGCTACGCCACATTGAAGTAGCCGAAAGGCACGCGTAATCTCACGTAGGCTAGATAGAGGTCTGAAACAGGATTCGTAATGAATGTGATAAAGAAAAGAACGTAGCTACTAGAACACTTAACTTTTATATCGTCCTTTGGTATACAGCATTCTTGATGATACAAGTGAGACTCTATCTTGAGGTACATGCAATGTTACAAATGGCGCCTTGCTAGGTCGTAGCCATGGACTTAGCTGAAGGCTATTCTAACTGTCTCTCGGCAAAATGAGAGAAAGGCTTCGTCAGTGTAGTCGCTAGCAAAGTCGTCGTACAACTGGGGCGAGTGCTATCCCGTATCTCGAGACCTGCCTTGTGGTGGCGCTCGGTCTGCGATCACACAGTTGAGACACGCGGGTCCGACATGTACTAAATGGACCGCGGCCGATTTAAAGCTACCACCTAGCAAGTGTGGTGTCTGGCGGTGACACCACATTCCTCCCCCGCAAATCGGCGAACGGTCGTGTTATAAGGCTTCCGCCCGCCGTGGGGAGGACCCCATGTTGACGTATGCGATGAGGTGCGGAGCCTAACAACAGGCGAGGCTGTGCCACCCGCACCCGGCCATTCGGTCCGAGGGGAGCTAGGAAACGTCTGAAAATCTAGTCCAGGGTGCACGTCAACATGCGGTGTATGCGCCCGTAAAGAGACAGGAGGGGCCGAAGGGTCGACCTCCATTGCGTCGGGGTACCCGACGCGCGAAGACGACATGTGGTCCGGAGCAGGCAAGAGTTCCATGGGGGAGGACAGCTGGTCACGGGAAGCGATCGGCGGCGCGTGACCCAGGGAGGCGCTTGGCGGCTGCAGCGAAGCGTCGAATGCGGGCGGCGCCGGAGGGAGAACAGGCGGCGGCGGCGGCGGCTGCGGCGGCGCGTCGCCATGGGGCAAAATGGAAGGCATCGTCGGTAACACCTGGGGATGAGGCGCGCCAGTAGATGGGTCCCCAGGGCGCTGACCGGACGGCACCGACGCTGAAAGCAGACGGGGATCGGCAGAACCCGTGCGACGACAGAGGCGCAGCTGATTGAGATGCCGACGCACCTCACCAGAGGCCCCCAAAACCAAATACATCGCGCGGCCGAGGCAGCGAAGAATGCGCCCTGCGAGCCAACGCCGTGAACCTTGATAGTTGCGATAGAATACAACGTCGCCTGGAGCAAAAGCAGAAGTCTGCCGCTGCACAGGAACCTGATGCGGCAGATGCAGCAAAGACATCAAGGTTCGATGAGGACGACCGTGGAGCAACTCAGCCGGCGAGCGACAATCTCGGGGCTGAGAGCGATACGAAGACAAAAAGAGCAACAATGTGTCCTCCCGAGAATGCGACTCTTTCAACTTCAACATCTGTGACTTGAAAGTCCGGACCAATCTTTCAGCGGCACCGTTCGACTGAGGCGAAAACGGCGCGGATGTCAGATGTTGAATACCATTGGCCTGGCAGAATGACTGAAATGCTGCAGACATGAATTGTGGGCCATTGTCGGAAACAATAGTCTGCGGAAGACCTTCAATGCAAAAGATAGCAGACAACGCTTGGATGGTGGCAGAGGACGTCGTGGAAGACATCCGGACAACAAAAGGAAAATTACTGAAGGCATCTACCAGAACCAACCATCGAGCATTCCAGAATGGACCAGCAAAATCGATGTGCAAGCGTTGCCAAGGGGAAGTGGCTTTTGGCCATGCAAAGACTTTCCGCGGCGGTGCGGATTGTTGTTCGGCACACGCCATGCAAGAAGAACACATATTCGTAATCGCAGCATCGATTCCGAACCAAGTACAGTGCTGACGAGCAAGTTGTTTCGTTCGCACTATACCCCAATGTCCTTGGTGAAGAAGCCGTAAGACAGAGGACTGTAACGAACGTGGGACCACGACTCTGGACTGATCATTATCAGAACACAACAACAAAACACCACGTCGAACAAAAAGTCTCTCCTTGTAAGCAAAAAATCGGCGAACCAACGGATCCTTGATCCGAGACTTTGACAAAGGCCATTGCGTAGCAACAAAACGCAAAACGGTAGCAAGGACAGGGTCAGCAGCTGTGGCTGTAGCTACACGACGAAAATCAATCGGAAACGATTCGACCACTTCATCGGTTTCCGAATCAATGAACATGCAAGCAAGTTCGGAAGAATCGAATGCTCTATCCTCAGCAACAGGCAAACGGGACAACGCATCGGCGTTTCCGTGCTTAGTAGTGGACCGATACAAGATATCGTAGCGGTACTGCGAGAGGAAAATAGACCAGCGAATGAATTTCTGCGCTGTATGTGGAGGTACAGGCTTGTTCGGATGAAAAAGCGATGTCAAAGGTTTGTGGTCTGTGATGATGGTAAAGTGACGACCATACAAAAAATCATGGAACTTAGTAACACCAAACACGAGAGCTAAAGCTTCTTTCTCTATCTGGGAATAATTTCTTTGAGCAGATGAGAGCAATTTGGACGCAAAGGCAATAGGGCGATCATGCGAGCCAACTTTGTGCGCAAGCACAGCACCGATCCCGAAATCCGATGCATCGACCATCAACAAAAGGGGTTTCTGGGGATCGAATGGCGTAAGGCAAGTGTTAGAAAGCAACGCCGATTGCAACTGACGAACGGCGCGTTCGCATTCCGTCGTCCAGACGAACGGAACACCTGTACGGCGTAAGCGATGAAGCGGAGCTGAAGTGGAAGAGGCATTGCGCACATTCACTCACACCTTGTGATTCTAAATCGTGTAATGTTCTTGCTACCTCATCACGCAATGCGTGAGGAACATTGCGCGCTCGGAAAAATTTCGGTTGCGCGTTTACTTTCAGTTCCAAATGTGCTTCATAGTTTTTAGCGCAACCTAAGCCCGGTGCAAAAATGTCTGCAAATTCTTCACATAGACGAGAAACACTGACTGAAGGCACAGTCTGATTCACTGATAGGACCTGATTTACTATAGACATGTTAAACAATTGAAATAAATCTAAACCAAACAAGTTCACTGCAGTAGAAGAACGAAGAACGTAAAATGACACAAGTTTTGTTTGTCCCTTGTATGTTGCAAGAAGAGTGCACTGTCCTAACACAGGGATCCGCTGTCCTGAATATGTATGCAACTTAACAGTTGCGGCACGCAACGGAGGTTTGCCCAGTTGTTTGTACGTATCATGATTGAGCAATGAAACTGCAGCTCCGGTATCGAGCTGGAATGGTATGACCTTGCCATTAAAGTCCCAATCTACAAAAAGTTTATTGTCCTGCTGACGACAAGAGCGACTGTCTCGTGCAATTTGAACTGATACAGGTACAGAAGCACTTGCGACTTGACGTGATTTCCGGCGACGTCGACGCACACTGTTTGTGGGACGAACACAGTCACTGTTAGAGAAAGTGGCACTGGACAAAGTGGAATTAACTACATGAATGTCCATGGGCGAAGGTGCACGAGCCTGAGTGTCCTTGGTTCGATTCCGGCGCGAAGCAAAGGGCCTGGAATGGGTGTGATTATCTGAGCTGAGCTTTTTCTGGCAAACACTTTGAACATGTCCTCTCTTATTACAGAAAAAGCAAATAGCTTGGCATGATGGGTAATTGTCACACGAATGTCTAGTAGCACACCGCGGGCATGATTTCACTGCAGTTGTACGCTGGCGCGGCACACCTGGTTTAGTCCGTGGCGGCAGCTGCGTGGACGTGCGCGAGGGCAGTTGACCGGGCCGCGCAGCGCACCCGGCGGGCCGGTGAATGTGACACACGGCCGGCGAAGTCGCAAATGATTCCTGAGCAAAGTCAAGCGTTTCTTGTCTATCCAATATGTCTATCACTTGTTGAAGGGAGGGATTAACTAGTTTCAAAATTTGCTCCCGTATACGAACATCAGAAACGTTCTGTGAAATTGCATCACGTACCATTGTATCTGAATAAGGGAGTCCACATTCACACTCAAAAGCACAATCCCTTGTAAGGCCTTGCAATGTTGCAACCCACTCCCTATTAGTTTGACCAGCCGTACGTTTTATACAAAAGAAAATATACCTTTTTGCAACTACATTAACTGTTTCCTTGAAATAGGCGTCCAATGCCGACAAAATTTCTTCGTAGGACAGAGTTGCTACGTCGCGTCGGGGAAATAATTTCACTATCACACGGTACGTTTGCACCCCTACACACGACAATAAATGAGGCTGCCGCTCATTACCTTGAATTCTGTAGGCGGCGAGATGAAATCCAAACTGGCGTGACCACTCCGTCCAGGTCTCTTGGGTTGGGTCAAACTTGTGAAACGGCGGTGCAACTGCATGTTGGGGCTGCGGTAGCGGTGAAGCGGCGGCGGCCGCATCGTTGTGCAGTGCACGTTGACCCTGGATGAGCTGTCCAAGGGCATCCAATAACGCCTGCGTCTGCTGATTCTGCAAGCGATAAAATTCGGACAGTACATCGGGAGATTGTGGCGAAGCCATGACACAAGTAAATGTAAGCAATTAGAAAGAACAACACCCTTTCCGTTGCCTCGTCGCCAACTGTTGTGGCGTAACAAGACAGCTACGCCACACTGAAGTAGCCGAAAGGAACGCGTAATCTCACGTAGGCTAGATAGAGGTCTGAAACAGGATTCGTAATGAATGTGATAAAGAAAAGAAGGTAGCTACTAGAACACTTAACTTTTATATCGTCCTTTGGTATACAGCATTCTTGATGATACAAGTGAGACTCTATCTTGAGGTACATGCAATGTTACAAATGGCGCCTTGCTAGGTCGTAGCCATGGACTTAGCTGAAGGCTATTCTAACTGTCTCTCGGCAAAATGAGAGAAAGGCTTCGTCAGTGTAGTCGCTAGCAAAGTCGTCGTACAACTGGGGCGAGTGCTATCCCGTATCTCGAGACCTGCCTTGTGGTGGCGCTCGGTCTGCGATCACACAGTGGAGACACGCGGGTCCGACATGTACTAAATGGACCGCGGCCGATTTAAAGCTACCACCTAGCAAGTGTGGTGTCTGGCGGTGACACCACAGTCTGTATTATCCGTGGTTAGAGTCAATGCCAAAAATCTGGTATCCTCGACATATTCTTGACGCTATGGATATACTGAATGCCCTAACGATTCCCGAAACAGAATGTCTCATGTGCCTGTCTCCAACTACCATTCCACGTTCAAAGTCTGTTAATTCCCGTTGTGTGGTCATAATCACGGCAAAAACTTTTTGACGTACTCGCTTAAATACAAATGATAGCCCCGCTGATGTACTGCCCTTTTACACCTAGCGTACACGATACTACTGCCATTTGTATATGTGCAGTTTTGTCACCTCAGTGTAGCGTCGTTCCCAGAAGTGAATGTGATCTTCTGGTTTGGAGCTGAGTGGAAGGCTTGAACCAGACGATCTTGGATGCAGATTTCTCGACCTTCACTATCGGGTGGAGAAATGTAGTTCCTGCCTTAACAGCTGAGGCGAACGCTACACGCCAAAGGCAGCTACAAGGGTAGTGGAGCACATGCTGTGTGCAGATATGGCTTTTTTAGGATAGAGAAACCTCTTCATGGGCCCAAAAAGGTGCATTTAGAGACCAGAGAGGATACCACTCATTATGGTAGGTTGGAGATACAAAATATTGATATATTATTAAACTGCAGGAGCCTCTATGGAAAGGTCCCAGAATTAGTCGCACTTATGAACGGTAACAGTGTCCACATAGTACGAGGATCAGAATCCTGTCTGAAACCAGAGGTCAATAGCAATGAAATTCTAAACTCCGACTGGAATCTATACGGCAAAGATAGATTGAACGCTGATGCTGGAGACGTTTTTATAGGAACAAAACAATACAGTAATACCTAGTGATATTAGTTCATATTCATAATTTAAATAATTGGGGTGAAGATATCAAACGTGATCATCGTATGCTTTTCTAGACCTCCGTATCAGCAGCAGTAATAGTGGAACACCTGAGAGAAATCTTGGAGAATATTTCGTGTAAATCCCCTGGTCATGTTATAATTTCAGGAGAAGATTTTAACCTACCATCTATATACTGGGAGTCAAATGATTAGGATGGGTAATAGGGACAAAGAGTAGATCGAAACTGTTCTAAGCGCTTTACCCAGAGATTACACTGAACCGTTTCGTGAATAACATCTTTGACCTGCTGTTGACAAACCAACCTTGTCGACTCAGCGTAGACTAGAGAATCAGTTATCACACTGCCGTTACAGCATCATTGAACACGTCTGTAATAGGGATAGAAAGGAAGTTAGGAAGATCTTCCTGTTTAGCAAGAGCGATTCAGATTATCTGACAGGTAATCACGAAAATTTTATCTACCGCACTGACAGGATTGAGCATAAATGGACAAAGTACAAGAGCAATCGTACAGTACGCTTTAGACAGTTATCAGGCAAGCAAAATTATGAAAGATGGAAGAGACCATCCGTTGTTCGACAACCATTTTACAAAGCTGCTATGAAATGAAAGAGAGCTTCACTGCAAATTTAAATGCAGCCAAAGTCTCACAGGCAAACGATAGCCAAACAAAGCGAAAATTGGCCTAAGGACGTGTATATGTGAAGCTTTCAACAAATTCGAAAGAAACATTCTATCTATCTACTTGAGACAAAATCCTAAGAGGTTTTGATTATATGTTACATCATTAAACCGATCGAAGCCATCTGTCGTCACACTCTGTGACCGCAATGGCATTGAAACAAAAGGATGGCACAAAAGGGACCGAAATACCGATCGTTTTTTTCCAAAAATATTTCACAGAGGAAGACTGCACAAACGAAAAAATTGACAGATATGAAAATAAACGACTATGATACGGAAAATCCAGACCGTTTCTACCATTCCGCAAGACTAGATGGCTACCTAGAGCGGCAAAAGATGGAAAAAATTAATTTGAAATCAAACAGCGAAAACATTGTTCAAATAAACAGAAAAAAATGAGAAACAGAACAAATTAAATCACCGAACTGTTTTCAAAAGTATACGGAACAGTTACTTAATAAGTCTTTACTTATTTTGACCAATGTAGACATATTGCGTCTACCTACTGGTACCTCAAAACTAAAGAAGCCACCACAGAGACTTAGGGTCAACGACCACCGTGAGCAACTCAATGGTCTGTAAGGAGTCGCCTGTCTCTAATTTGGGGCATCTCACGGGTAAGGGAAAGAGCTAGTGCCTTTACACAATCACAACAACCATGCCTCACCGGGATTCGAAGCTGGACCCATCTCTGGCGAATGATCAGAAGCCAAATGCTAGACCAGTGCGCCACCGGGGCGCCCAATAAAAGTTGTAGAACTCTCAATAGAAAATGCTAATAAGAAGTCATATATTTATTTAACAGCAAGAAAGTGGATGCTGCAGAAGATGAGATTTATTCCTCAGTCTAAAAATACTTCATATAAAACAGAAACTAAATAACACAACGATTATTCAGATAACCTAGTTTGATGCTTCGTCATGTCTCCCACCAGTATAGCATAGTTACTGAATTCAAGGAAAAATTTATTCGCACCAGAAAATAGTTCCACACTTTTACTAGGCCATTTCTTGCAATTAAACAAAAAGTAATTGAAGAGAAACTTCGTTGCACTGGTATATTCAGCTGAGTTCTAGCTTAAAATTTTCAGCACACCTTCACATTTCAATTATTTTGGAAAATTTCAAAAACTGAGGACAGAAAATAAAAAATCGAGGACAAAAATTGTCCTAAATCAGTTTAAAGGAACTGAGAACAAAGCTAGAAAATTGAGGACTGTCCCCAGGAAATGAGGGCGTCTGGTCACCTTAGTTTCGTGATTGAACGTATAATAGCAGATCTGCGTTGTTGTGCCGTTGCATGTTGGTGGTGATGGAGGGAGGGTATATCGGGGAGCCCGATGGTAGTAAAAGAGAGGTGGGGTAATTTTTCAGTTGTCGCCTTGGGCGGCACAACACTTTAACAGCCCTGAGAAAAGCAGCTGAAATCGCTCAACAGAGGAAAGGTGACTGGATCTGATGGGATACCACTACGATTCCACGCAGAGTAAGTGAAAGAACTAGCCCTTCTTCTAGAAGAGCGAAGCGTTCCTTATTATCGAAAAAAAAAACAAAAAAAAAACGCAGGTACTTCACTTTTCGAGAAGGGTCGTCAAGCAGCAGCACGTATTTATAGACGTATATCTCTGACGTCGGTCTGTTGTAGAATTCTGAAACATGTTTGATGCTCGCGTATTACGTGTACTAGGATTCAGCATGAATTCCGGAAACAACGAGCGTTTGAAACCCGGCTCGCTCTGTTCACGAGACTCAGTAGTAGATACAGGCGGCCAGGTAGATGCCGTATCCCTAGGCTTCTGGAAGGCGTTGGGGTATTTCTAGACTGCCACCTAATCAACAAAATACGAGCGTACGGAGTATCAGACCAACTGTGTGTTTAGATTGAAGAGTTTGTAGCAAAAAGAACACAGCTTGTCATACTGAACCCCAAGGGAGGTTTTAGGACCATTACTTTTCATAATATACCTATAAATGATCAAGTAGCTAACGTCAGAAATTCCAAGAGGCTTTTCGTAAATGATGCTGTCGTATAAAGAAAAGTCGCAACGCTAGAGAAACGTAACGAAATGCAGGAAGACACTCAGGATATCGATGTTTGGAAAGGTTTTGACAATATACAGACAGAAAGACTATCTATTGTACTATTACCCTATTACAAGACAATCACTCGCACAAATAATTCCACAAAATATCTCTGTGTTTGCGTGTGGAGCGTTTCGAAGTGGAACGGCCACATAAAATTAATCGTGGGTAAGACAGATGCCAAAGTAAGTAGCTTTCAAAACACTCGTTCGACCAAAACCTGAATATTGCTCGTCAGTATGGGATCCGCACCAGATAGAACTGCCAGATGAAATGGCAGAAGTTACAAAAGAGAGCAGCACGGTTCGCTACAAGTTCATTTAGTAAACGGGGAAGCATCACAGAGAGGCTCAGCCAACTCTAGTGGCAGACCCTGCAACAGAGGCGTTCTACATGATGGTGCGGGCTACTACAGGAGTTCCGAGAGTGTGCATTCCTAGAAGAGTAGACCAGTATATTGTTTCCTCCTACGAATATCTCGCAGAAATATGACAGAGATAAAATTAGAGAGACTCGAGCCCACAAGGAGGCTCACTAGCAATCGCAGCGCATCATACGTGACTGGAACAGGAAAGGATAAACTGACAGTGGTACACAAAGTAACCCCCGCCACACGCCGTATGGTAGCTTGCGGAATAGGGATATGATGCAGAATAGATACTAGTGTCAGTGCCCTTGAGAATCTACTGATATTGTTGAAATTCATCAAAGCTCCAACGCCAGGTGGATTCGCTGTCAAATTCTATATTGAATTTGCTGCTGAGTTAGCCCATCTGTTAACCATAACATACCGTAGATCCTATGAACAAAATGCCGTGCTTAGTCGTTGTAAGAAAGCACAGGTCACATTTGCCTACAAGAAAGGCAGCAGAAATGATCCACAAAACTACCTGCCAATATCCCCGATATTCATCTGTGGTAGAATCTCAGAACATATTCTGAGCTAAAGCGTATTGAAGTATCTTGAACAGAATGACATCTTCCATGCCAGCCAGCGTGGCTCTCGAGAACATTGTCATGTAAATCCCAAACCCGGCTTTTCTCACATCAAATCCTGAAAACCACGTATAACGTCCGCTCGATTGCCCATCTCTAACAAGTAAGTATCATGAACATTTATCGTCTATTGTTACTATTGAGTAGTCGCCTCTGTTAAACTGCACAATGTGGCAAAAACCTTGAATAGTTGTCATACGCACTCCCAAAAATTATTAACGGATTATGCTTAAACTAATGTTTTTATAAACGTTGATGTGCGTTAATCTGCTTGCCTACTGTTAAGGTAATCGTAATTGTTCTGGGACATTTAGCGAAATTTTAGGATTGGGTCGATCTGTCTAGAAACAACATTCAACACCCTAGTTCACTCTTATCCTCGTTATCGCTTCGATAACTCAGATTGTCTCATAAAGACATAGTGCCAGTTTTTACGAGTGGGTCATGAACCAATACAAATTTACCTTGAGTACTTTCGTTCTGAACATAATTAATAATGTCTAGGAAAAATCCGTCATAAGTCCGAAGAAGCAAATTTTGAATTTTTCTATTAATTGAAGTTTAAGTAGTTAGCAAATTTATCTTTGAATGAATGCATCTTTAATATTTAGTAATAGAATGAAACTCACAGGAAATTTAGCGCCAGCCTCTTAGCAACTAGTTTTACAGTACTTTCCAGATAAAAATAAAGTTACTTACTGTTATCTGATTGGATTTACTTTTTCACCAACGAAGTTAAATTAATCAAGTAGTTTACGAGGTGGCCTATTAAATTTGCACAAAGCATATTATACAGATATTATGTTAACTGCAATCTGTTTTTTACTTAAGAATTAGTAACCAAAGAAAGGTGTACAAAAAACGAAAAACGCGAACACTATAAAGGCAATGTCCACTGGGATCAGTTTACGCAAATTTCTCCCAAAAGAAAATGTGTCCGAAAAACGGAAACGACAAGATGAAAAACGTGGCAATTATAAGGCGTAATGGCTTCCCCATTTCCGTAGTTGAATAACACTCTTTTCTTTACAATAGTTTATTCTTTCCTAAGGGAAAAGTAGAGACGTCCACAACTACAATCGATGCAATTAAACATTTGTGTTACAATACAATATTGTAGTAAATTGCTAATTAGAAAATTCTTATGTAGTACTCATTTGTGAGAAGAGAATCAAAACCCTGCTGTACTCACACTATTCACTAGTGCTATGGAGTGAAAGGTGGATGTATTTATTTACTGTATATACACAGTGAAGTATAAGTGCAGATATTTCTCTTGGTGACTCAAAATTGTGTACTGAACAACACGAAATCAGTACTTACGTCATTTGCCGACTAATAATTACAGCAATTACAAGCCATATGTTTTTTAGTTGGTTAGTACCTCCATGTGCAGTTGGCAAGAGCAAGCCATTAATACCTATTTTCCCCTGGGTAGCAGCTCAGATGAGAAAGAGTGGATGCATGGGTGAAAAACGGTTAGTGTATATTGATAGGTGTTGTCCACCTTAGTGATGAGGTACAACTGTGCAGAAAACAGCAGGTGACGTGTTTATGGGAAGACTGATGAATGTCGAGAGAAAAGAAAGGTGAACACATTGATATGGGCACATATTAAGGTACCACATATAAAAATATCTGCACTTTTAGCCTTTACAACCTGTACAGTTAAAATGCATGTGTTTAGTTGGAATACTATGGCCCATTTGTCATGGTGTAACTAGGTGTGACTGAGGTATTACACATTATGTGTATGTGTATTTGCTATAGGAGGAGGGTGTGTGTGTATAAATTGTTTAATTTTTATTTATCTGCTGCTAGTCATACCACACAGTATATCCTATTTCCCACATAAAAAATCCCCTATTAAAACAGTTATCAAAACAACTGCATTTAAGAATGATAAATGTAATAAGGTCTCTACAAAAAAATGATACCAAAGAAGGATACTGCAACAACTGTATTAAGAAAAAATAACTATAACATTTTTAAAAGACTGCCATGAGAAACGTACTTTGTAGATTAATTTTTAGTTTTTCATGTTACTGATATTAATGTAAGAATATCTCTGAATATATGTGTGTTCATATTTTCTAGTCATTGTTATTAAAGTCCCTCTGAACATATTGTACAAAAAATTGTTAGAAAGAAAATGTTATTGTATGGCTAGTGAATTAGGTAGAGGTTACTTTGTTACCATATATCACTATCAGTCTTCTTATTTACAAAAATCTGTACCTTGACCCCCACAAACCCAGTACCACAACATATGAATGTGTATATTAGTCCAATTAAAATCAAAGACAATTTTGGGAGATAAAAATAAGTTTCTTTTCTTTTTCTTAATTTGAGCTAATGTTGTAGGGTGTGTGAACAAGTACAAGTATGAATTTATTTCTTTAGCAACGTTGGGTAGTGACAATTCATCATATATAGCACAACACACCAAAATTAGTTGCAAAAACGTCCTCTGAAGTGTTCTGATGGGTAAACTTGTAAGCACATACCATATATTTAAAAAAAAATCGATGCACAAACTCTCATTACCTGAGACAGTCATTTATAGCACACTGGGAAGCAGAGATAGCACGCATCAAGTTTCTGAATGTTGAGTCCCAAAAGTGTGTTTACTCTGCGATATTCTCAGGATATATTTTGCTTGTTCTTGGGGTATTCCCCAACACAGATTGTGTTTCAGCCTTGTAACACTGGAGTTGTTTCAGCATTGAACAGTGGAGTTGTCTTAATAAAATTCTACATAATTTATACCATTCATAGTACGAAAGCACTACTTTCTTGCCACGAACTTGCAGACTTGCACACAATCACACTTCTTTTCACACTAATGTGTAGATTTTATGTTACAGAGAATAACATCAGTTTAATGGGCAATGTATACCATGGTAACTGCCCAATGAGTGATACTGATGATGGTGATAGTAGGAACTCAAAGTCCACTAAGAAGAGTGTCTGTATATCCGCTCCAGTACATTGCCAGTACGCTGCTGCTGAGGTGTACACTCAAAAGTCGCGTGATAAATCACTGCTACTGCAGTGGTGGAGACGTGGAGTGCGGGAACAGTTGCTGCTGCACTGATACCGTAAATCAGGTAAGCCAACTGTGTGCTGCTGCTGGTCCATTGCATCATCAGAGGCCCATTGCACTGTGGGGGAAGTAATAATAATATGTGAATACACACATAATAATTAGCAATGAGAGAAATGGAAGGATTAATAATACTTACGTTCAGTTCTGTTCTCACAAATCACCTATCTGTCGTCATGAGGTGACAGACCAAATTTCGGTTCCAATTAGTCTGTACCACATGGTCTCGTGGTCAAATGCTTACTTGGCACACTATAAGCGGAAGAGGTGGAGCACCACCAACACTGAACATCATCAATCGTGAGAGCTACTGACGTTGCACAGTGCACACCCTTAGCCCACTTTTAGATGGCACCTGTCACTGTATGGTATGTCTACATTTTCAATCTAAGGCCCACAAACTCCAGAATGTGTGACCCATTAGCCTCGCCTTTCATTAGGCCGATAACCATAATGTTTGTAGGCGTTATGCCATAAGGATTATTGGCTGTATATCTGAATGCGTCGAATCTGTCAGGGTGGCACCATATTTTTTCAACCTCCGATCCGTTGCGAAATTAAAACCACAGAGAAAATCCGGTGAAGCTTCACACAGATGTGTTGGGCAATGTCTCCAGTACGCTCATATGTATCGTCATGACGCACTCTTCAGTTCTGAGCACACAGTGAACGCTTAAAGACGCCTAGAAAGTTGTGCCTCCCACCAAGTTTAAAGTGCCTGCTGAGGGGATTTGCCTGATTTCATACAACCCACATAATGTAACTATTATGCATTTTCATCATAATTCTCGGCCGCACACTGCAGTTGCAACGAAGATGCAAGGGTATTGGAAAGTGGGTATCACACTGCGACAGATATCTAAGTTGGAGCGCCGACTATGTAGAGAAGTAGCTGGAAGGTGTAGCTAAATGGTACGCACCTACCTCGACCGTTATAATTACGAGCGCAAGCATTTGCCTTCTGAGCTGTCTGCACACCATTCACCGATGCTGACGGGATAGAGCTGCTGCACTTGCTGCCCTTTGTACTCGAATCTTTAGTTTCTCATTTTCAATAAGGCCATTTCCTGTCTGTTTTTTTAATATGATGTGCCAAGTTCTACTAGTTAGAAGCTGATTTTCTCTTGGAACTTTTTATTCCTGAGGATGACTGGCTATCCGACGATTAATTCGGAACTGTTTATTCATGTCGTCGCGCGCAGTAACAAGGACATCTCACATTCAAATGTGTATCTAACTGGTCAGTATACAATTTTTCCATTGATTTACTGCTTGTATGTTGCGTTTTTGTGGCCTTTTTCCTCTCCCTTACTATATAACTTCTTCTGGTGGGAATACTTACTGTAGGTTCGACCTCCGATACTGCCATAGTCAGGGGCCAGAAGATCCTTTAGTAAGATGTGTTTTATCAGCTGGTAGGGAAGTGGTAACAGATAGGACACCTAACGTAAATAATTGTACTCACCAATCTGCCCTCATCGATTTCATTCACGCTCTAAATATCCAAACATGTAGAACACTTCAATACAATTTGACTTTTGTTGCATGCCACCTTTATAGTGTTGTTATTGTAATGGACAGTGTACACAGAAAGCTAATTTGCACAAGGAGTAGCTAAGGATCCATGTGGTTACCTTTCTTTTGTATCGGTCAGGATTCCCAGTTTCTTGCAAGTGTAAAATGGCACCTTGTTGAACATCTTTATACTAGAGTGCACAACTCTACTCTGAACTATACACAAGGAAGCAAAGTCTACATGAAAATTATTTTTGTGCTTTGTATTAAGAGTGTGCAAATCACAGTTCAGCTGAAACAGGTTTTAATTATCAAATACATAAGCTAGTAACGAGCAAATGTACTGGGAAGTGAGTTTAAGATTCTTGACGAGACCTCTCTGTAAGATATGCAGTGGCCTACTTTACAGAGTATTCTTACATCTAGTTTTCGTTGAATAAATATTCAACTTAGGTACATTAATCCAGAAGATAATCTCCAACAGAGTGAAAATACAGGGTGTTTCAGGAGGAATGGTCAACATTCAGGATATGATGGGAAAGACAAGTCGATGCAAAAAGGTCTAGAAAACATGGGCTCTAAAACTCACACCTCAACAGCTATGAGCACTACTTCATCTTCGATACTGTGAATCAAATCTCTTCTACTGCAAGTTCACTGCTTTCCATAAATTGAAAGGTGGTTGTGTGGACCAAAACAAGAAAAAATGTCCAGAAAAACACGGGCTCCAAAGCGCATACCTTAATAGCTATGAGCACTTGTTGGAGTTGAAAATTTTGACTCTTCCTAGTTTATTCATCTATGAATCAGTATGTTTCCTAAAGTCAAATCGAGAATTCTCTTCTCTAAACAGTGAAGTACACGACTATC
Source organism: Schistocerca serialis cubense (assembly GCF_023864345.2). NCBI lineage: Eukaryota > Metazoa > Arthropoda > Insecta > Orthoptera > Acrididae > Schistocerca > Schistocerca serialis. The sequence continues at coordinate 561,768,709 of NC_064638.1, read as the reverse complement.
AGACCAGAAACAGGCACGATTTCCATAGAAACATACATTCAAAATCCCTGTACAAAAATAGTGTGATGTATCTACCCAAAATAATGTTCAATGCCTTACCAAAAGAAATAAAAAACATACAAAACTTACATATATTTAAAAAAGAATTAAAGAGGCTACGATTAGGTCAGAGTTTCTATAACTTTGATGAATTTCTTTGCTATCTAAACAGATAGTGCTCATCTTTTGATTTTTCTGCATAATCCTTCGTTTTTTTCCAACTTGCATGTAAATAGAAGACAAAATATGTGAAGTTTGATTAAGAAAAATATTAAAGTGTAATTAAGAAAATTTTATTCCCCTTAATGAATTTTTCTTTGTATAAACATTGTAAACAGTTTTTCATTTTTCGTGTAAAAAGAAGAGAAAATATGTAAAGTGTAACTAACAAAATGTTCTTCCATTAATTGTTAAAAATATAAATCATGCTCTCTCTCTCTCTTTCTTTCTATATGACAATTCCTATATCATGTATATTATAAAATGGATGATAATAAATTGAATTGAATTGAATCTTCGCTGCTGTGAAACACATCACTTCGAATGAGTAAGAACTCATAGCTCGTAATGAATGCATTTTAGAGCCCATGTTTGCCGACCGAAGTGGCCGCGCGGTTCTGGCGCTGCAGTCTGGAACCGCGAGACCGCTACGGTCGCAGGTTCGAATCCTGCCTCGGGTATGGATGTGTGTGATGTCCTTAGGTTAGTTAGGTTTAACTAGTTCTAAGTTCTAGGGGACTAATGACCTCAGCAGTTGAGTCCCATAGTGCTCAGAGCCATTTTTTAGAGCCCATGTTTACTAGAAAATATTTCCTTGTTTTGGTCCACACAACCACCTTTCAATATGTGGAAAGCAAAGAGATTGCCGTAGAAGAGATTTGGTTCACAGTGTCGAAGATAAAAGAGTGCTCATAGCTCTTAAGTTTGCATTTTAGAGCTCGTGTTCACTAGACTTTTTTATTTCGAATGATTGTTGCTGTCATATCTCTGAAAATTTACCATTTTTCCTGGGACACACTGCATGTAATATAAGTCAACACACTTGTTCTTTGGAGGAAACAATACGAGTAATTTTTAAAAAGCAAAACGTTCCTAACCAAGCAGTTTCGTTATTTTATTGGTGTTTTGATTGATGTATACCCATTAACATCTGTATTTGATACTAGCAGGTATTTTTTGCAGGTTTGATCTTTGTGGACATGCGATAGGCACGGTAACTCGTTAAGATGTGTATGATATGACTGAGTTTGGATTCTAGAAAAAACAAATGGCTCTGAGCACTATGGGACTTAACTTCTGAGGTCATCAGTCCCCTAGAACTTAGAACTACTTAAACCTAACTAACCTAAGGACATCACACACATCCATGCCCGAGGCAGGATTCGAACCTGCGACCGTAGCGGTTGCGCGGTTCCAGAGTGTAGCGCCTAGAACCGCTCGGCCACTCCGGCCGGCTGGACTCTAGACTTATATGCTTCTGCCATTAGCAAATCTTATAGTTTATGAGCCGTACTCTAAAGTTATAGGAAGAGAGATTACGTAGGATAAGAATAAGACTGCACTTTGTACCTTTTCTTGTGGGACTCCACATTATAAGGTTAGTTCCTATCCTGTGACGCACTCTGTCAATGTATAATGTTTGAAGATATCAAGTTGTTGTGGCCCAAACGGTGAAAGGTTTTGGAAGGTCACGGAATATTCGAACAGGAACGTTTTCCTTGTCTGGCTCTGCCAGGACTTCATCCGCGAGGCTTTGAACGGCTTGGCACTGGAAGCTAGTAATGAAATTCTACGATTCGGCGAGCAACACAAAGCCTTGGTTCGTCCTTCGTTCAAGAGTCGTGCCTAAGCAGCTGGCGATGGCAATATTTCAGTATCGGCAGACGATAGAATGATAAAGTTTTGATGCAACGGGCGCAAACAACTTAACACTGGGACATAGTCTTCGGGAAGACCGGAGTAAGATACTCCTCGAGTGCTTCGCAGAGCGTCAAACGTTCACAGCTGCGTACAAGGTCATCGCGCAACTCCCTTATCGCTTTCGAAACCTCCAGTATTAATTAATTAACACTAGTAGACTGCAGCCCTTATCACTGATGCGATGGCTTTAAATACATAGCCCTTATCATCTTCCCTAAGCAATATTGTTTTCTCTCTCTTGTCTTCCAAACGAAATGCCTTTCACTGTGCGGCCCATTTACTGGGCATGACATCCTTACACGGATGGCAAGGTCAGGCTTTGATTTCCAGTCCGGAACACTGTTTTAATCTTACTGGAAGTTTAACAACTTAATTATGCATGAGTAAAAATTATTTCAGTTTCCCGCTGCATGTAAACTACCATGTTGTCTCTTCTTATTAGGACGTAATCTGCGAGGCTTGCGCATTCCTGGAGCGACAAACTGATGTAAAATAGTTTAACCCATTAGCTTATACAACCGGCTCACAGCCGGTGGCAGGTTTCAAGTTCGGCCGGTTTCAAGAAGGGCCGAGCAGCTATATCTTCTTCTTAGTGTTTCTTCTTCTCTGTTAACAGATGGCATGGAATGTTATTTACCATTGGAAACATGAGAAATCATGGTGTGTAACACATTCGATTTCTTTCGACATTTTGCGAGTTATAAGCAACGGTTTTCAGGTTTTGTCAGATTTATCCCCTCCAATTCAATCATGAAAACACCCACAAGAAATTGTGTAGTGTGCGAAGCAAGGAAGAAGATACGTGTTATATGACATGAGTGTGAAAAATGTCTAGTGGCGTGGCACATGACTATTTTTCGTATATACCACACCAACAAAAACTTCTAGAACTGTATTATCTTCATTCCTCATCTCTTCAATAAACATTAAGGACAAATATTATAAAGAATTTCTACCAAAAAATATATAATTTTGAGAATATCAGTAAGACAAAAACGCTGATTTTTGAAAATTTAAATAATAAATACAGGTCGGCTATAAGGGAAAACCTTAGTAAGCCAATGGTTTAATTCAAATAAACTTCAAACGTTTGATTCAAATAAATTCTGTCATTCAACAACAAATGAAATTGGATGTACAGCTCTAATTCCATCACCAACAAAGATTTACAGAGACCAAACAAGAAGTAGATTACAGATTTTAACAATTAAAAATATTTGCCAAACTCCTTCTGAGCTTACTTTTCGTCATAAAATCAAACACTAAAATAACAAACGTTTGTCATGTCTTCAGGGCAGAGATTGCCTTTGCTGGAAGTCGGTAGGTCTAAGTGTAATGAGATCAGCGCCAAGTGTAACATCAAAATTAGGGTTCACATAGCAGACGAAGCGAAGGAATTCTGGTTTCCTGGAAGGAAAACAGCTAAAGTTAGACGAAGCAAGGAAAACGTCAGCTCCCGATTAACACAGGAAAGAAGGCTATTAGTATCAAACATAGACCTTAACTTGAAAGAGAAATTTTTGAAGATGTTCACACGGAGCACAGCATTACAAGCAAGTGAATCAAGGACCGTGGAAAGAGTGGACAAAAAGAGGATCGAAAGTATTGGAGATACGATGTTACAGCAGGACGCTGAAAATTATGTGGACTGATACATACCGAATGAAGAGTTTCTCTGCAAAATCGGCGAGGAAAAGAAGACGTTGTTGTTTCCACGGCGCTGAATAATGGGGACTTCAGATGCAAATTATTATTATTATTATTATTATTTGGAGCACATGGACTACGTGATCGCTCACGTTTTCCAGGCATAACTGATTAATGGTGTGATGTCAGGTGTGGTTGATTCCGTTTTTGTGGACATTATTAGCTGAGAAATACGGTGTTGCCCGGGTCAGAATAGATGGCATGGGAATAGGCGTAAGTACCATTAATAGATATAAGATGCATACAGACGTATATCTCATTAAGGATATTACGAATGCACTCATCCTGTTGGTAAGGTAGTCTGGTCGCGGTGCCTGGTAGTGGGAGGGAATGATGGGAAAAAAAATCCGCGAAATATGGACCAATAAATACTCTTAGGTAAAGATAAACAATATATGTCTTACGAATTTTGCCGCGTATGTGAAAATGTTTTTATTGTTTCGTTTACGTTGCAATGTAATGGTGATAGAGCCCTCAAGGTGTTTCATGTATACAGTGGTAGGTGGAAGTGTGTGGTTGTGGTTGCAGATACCTCAGTATAATGCGCGATGTGGGACACTTAGTTCCTTTAGAAAAAGCTATATTCGCTATGACTTTTGAATCCTTCCGTATTAGTGAATATACTCACTTATTCAATCCTCACCCTGTTCCATAAATATGGTATTAAAATTACGTTACGGAGATATATTTAACCAAAATGTTTATCCGAAATCACTGTAGTATACCGCTCGATTATTCATTTGTTTTCTGCGAGTATTTTTATCTTTGACTTTATCTGGATTCTTTCTTTTGTCTCTGTTGATCGTTGCTAAATTGTGATGGACGAAAACGCGCTTAGAGATTAAAAACTGATCTATTTGATATTAAATTTTGAACGACGGAACGGCGTTAGCCTCGTTTTATGTCGAGCGACTGAAACAGTAAGGGCATTTTCAGATGTTTAGTAACGTTCACCGAGCGAGGTGGCGCAGTGGTTAGCACACTGGACTCGCATTCGGGAGGACGACGGTTCAATCCCGCGTCCGGCCATCCTGATTTAGGTTTCCCGTGATTTCCCTAAATCGGTTCAGGCAAATGCCGGGATGGTTCCTATGAAAGGGCACGGCCGACTTCCTTTCCCATCCTTCCCTAATCCGATGAGATCGATGACCTCGCTGTTTCGTCTCCTCCACCAAATCAGCCAGCCAGTAAAGTGTTTAGCTTTCCCTAAGAGTATTTGACGAACTTTTGCTTGCCATACACACCGACTGTTACGCACCGCGACCAAACACTCTTGCTAAATGAGACCAAGGGCTATCTACCACCACAACCACACACACACACACACACACACACACACACACAGTAGCCTTTTGTATATAGATTTCACGACTGAACCGGTCGTCTTCTTTAGGTGCTACGAGCTGTGTTGTTTCATGCAGTGGCTGTTTCGACTGCAAGCAGACAAACGGCGCATAAAACACCACAGATTGTAGCTCCTGAAGAAAATTAACAAGGTTGGTCGTCCATAAAAACGAAATCAACAGTTTCGCTGAACACCATTACACGCACAGGATATTTTCACACTGAAATGAACGTTTGGCGTCATTGGCCGGGAGGCCCCTTGCGGGGCAGGTCCGGCCGCCTTGGTGCAGGTCTTACTGCATTCGACGCCACACTGGGCGACCTGCGCGCCGGATGTGGATGAAACGATGATGAAGACAACACAACACCCAGTCCCTGAGCGGAGAAAATCTCCGACCCAGGCCCATAGGACGGCAATCCGTCACGCTGACCATTCAGCTACCGAGGCGGACATTTTCACACTAATTCCGAATCAGCTGCGTTTGTTGTTTGCTTTACCTACACTCTGTTCCGAAGCCTTCTATGGATCTATCCTCTGACACTTAAGCACAGTTATCGAAATGAAATACACTCTCAAGTATACACTATTAGATCCAAAGTATCCGGACACACCTACGAGACGCGGAATTGACCACTAGATGTCACGAGAGGCGATCCCGGCACTATGAAAGGTGGCGGGGAGTTTTGTGTTGTCAGCAGAGAAGCAGTAACAGCTGGATGGATCGGTCAGGGGAATTCGATGACTTCAACATGGATGTCAGCTGAGTGAAGAACCTACCAGGGACAGCTCAATCTGTTATGAAGCTGCGGGTGTATTGCATTTCGATAACTGTACATAAGCGCCCAAAAATACCATAAATACCAAGACCAGGCAGATCTCATGAAGGCTACTGACAGACAGTGACTGTCGAGTACTGCAGAGGGTGGTTGTAAAAAATCACATGAAATCAGACGGAGGAAACACTCATGAGTTCCAAAATGCTACCATCAGTCCAGCTAGCACAATGACTATACGTAGGGAGTTAAAAAGAGTGGAACAGAATGGCCAAGCAGCTCCTCATAAGCTATACATCTCTGCAGCCGGTGTAAAGAGACCCTTGGGGTGTGTGAAGAGCAACACCACTGGACAATGGATGATTGCTGGAAAACAGTGATAACTCACACTATACCCTGTGGGTATAGTGGCAAGTGCAAGTCTTTTCTGAAAGTTGAAAGGTCGCTACACTGAGTCACAGCGCCAGAGATTGCGCCAAAGATTAGTATTCCGCCACCTCCACTGGCGCAGTAGTAGTTCAGAGGATGTCGAGAGCAGTCGTTGTTCTGCTGGGCGAGAGAGTAGACGATCTGAGTGTTGACTGAAATGTACTGTTCGGTTGTATAATGTATAGATGGAAGAAGATGCAATTGTCAGAATATATTTGAGAAAGGAGAGGGACTTTTGATTTGTGATGCTGGTGTAATGGAATATTTTCGTCAATATATAATGAGGTAAAAAGGTATTACAGGTTTCTTTAATAACAATCCCTCTTGCTCACAGCTACAGTCAACAAAGTATCTGGCTCGTGTTTATTTATTAGACTTGTAATTCTGGTTTCTATGTGCAATTGTAGTATTTCTGGTTTTTCAATTAGTTCATTGTAAATGGTGTCTAAAATTTTTTTGTCGTATTGAGAAAGAACCGAGCCAGATACATGTACGTTGAGTCACACTATCACACACAGAACAGTTACACTTGTGTTTTGTTGTTTCGTAGCTTTTATAGTTGCAGGGGACTTAATTAATCAATTGTGTTAATGGAAATTCCTTGTCATTCTTTATTTTTATTTTATGCCGTCAGATTGCGTGCTAATAATAGTCAGGGCCAACCGGTTACGAGACTTAGTAACCGGTCACACAGCTAGTAATATTATTGCATTTATTCATTGATATTAGTCTTTTCTTTTTAATTAAGCCCCCATGCAAAGTATTTGTATGGAGTATACCCATGTATGGAAGTGAAAAAGTTTAGACAAGAAGAGAATAGAGGCTTTCGAAATGTGGTGCTTCAGAAGAATGCTGAAGATTAGATGGGTAGATTACGTAACTAATGAGGAGGTACTGAATAGAATTGGGGAGAAGAGGAATTTGTGGCACAACTTGACTAGAATAATATGTTATGAGGCATCAAGTCATCACCAACTTAGCATTGGAGGGCAGCGTGGAGGGTAAACATCGTAGAGGGAGACCAAGAGATGAATAAACTAAGCAGATTCAGAAGGATGTAGATTGCAGTAAGTACTTGGAGATGAAGAAGCTTGCACAGGATAGGATAGCATAGAGAGCTGTATAGAACCAGTCGGGATTGCGTTCTCGCTGTCCTGACGAAAAATTAAAAAAAAATACCCAGTCTCTGGACTGAAGACCACAACAACACTGCGGGAAACCGATAGAAGTGTTTGGGTTTGGCGAATACCTAGAGAATATTACCTGCCATCATGTGCAGTGCCAACAGTCATGTACGGAGGAAGGAGTCTTACGATACGCGGTTTTTTTAGTGGTTAGGGTGTAGTTCTCTTACAGTGCTTAAGAAGATGCTATATGTTGAAGTATATGAACACTCAACAGCACTGTGTACTACGTATAGTAGAAGAGCAATTTGGAGACGATGAATGTTTGTATCAGCAAGGTAACGCACCCTGTAACAAAGCAGCAAATATGAGGAAATGATTTGTGGAAAATAACTCTCTTGAAACGCTCTGGCCTGCGGAGAGTCTCGAGCAAACCCCAGCGTCCAATATCAGAACCATTCTTGTTTCGGCTCTTGAGGAAGAATGAATGGGCTGCCTGCCATTTCTACACGTACATTCAGGCGTCTCAATGAAAGTGTCCCCAGCAGAATTTCAACTGTTATAAAGGTGAAGGATGGAATCAGTGTATATTAATATGCAACAGCAGATGGCCAGATATTTTTGACGTTTCACAGCATCCCGTATTGTAGAAAATATAAGACTTGTATTTACTACTGTAGAAGCACCAAGATACATTTGCAAGTGTATTGCATTTCTATAACTGTACGTAAGCGCCCAAAAATACCATAAAATGCTTCAAAATCGATTGAAAACAAAGTAAACAACAAACACAACTGAATGGAAAATTAGTATGAAAATAGCCAGTGCGCTCCAAAACAAAAGGAATACAAGGAAAACGCTAATCAGATGAAGGGAATATACCTCTTTTTTTCCAACTCCGACGTTATTATGAACCACATCAGTATCGTAATTTCGAAGTAAATAAAGATAATAGCAATGGGTTAGATACAGCCTACGATTACCACATGCCACATTTGAAAATAATAATAATTCATCTGCGAGTTCCTTTTCTTTTGTCTCCCTCTTTCCGAAGACGGGAGCAAAGAATATACATAGTTCTAGAACTAAAACCAAACAGTTAAGAGCATTCACCTATTCGCTCGACATTAGTAGTAATTTAATGAATGGAAACTGTAACCCACTATTACGTACAAATATTTAGAAGAAGTTATTAATATCTAGACGTTTACCTGCGACAAATGATAAATACTAAACAAAAAGGTAATAAATAAAATCTATTCAGTGTCTTGTCTACGTTGTTAATCCATATTCACATTTTTGTCGTCAGACTCCTACCCTCAACTATGTTGTTGTGTTTACAATATTTTTCATCCCAAATCATAAAAATAAAGGCTACATGGTCATAAAAGAATAAAAAACATTAAGGACCGACTCAAAACGAATCATATACTAATAAACAAAGTAAAGAAAGAAAGAAGGAATGTTATAAGGGATACGATGATATGACGTATGGTAAGGTATGGTGCCATAGAGGGCAAAAACTGTAGGGGAAGACAGATGTTATATACCGGTACACTAAGTGGGATACGGATGTTACTCTGACATAAAGACATTGTCACAGCAAAGAGAATCATGGTGGGTCACATCGTATCAGTATGAAGACTAGCTATAATACCGGGTGATTCAAAAAGAAAGAACAGGTTTCAGTTGTTCATTACAGACGAGCTATAAAAGATAGAAACACATTGCGCATGTCACTGGACAGAGGAAGGTTCAATGTTTTGACAACTGCACTGTTGTTTGGTTGTAGCAACATGACGATTACCCCACAAGAGAAACCATGTTGTGTGCTGAAATTGCACGAAGTCAATCCACTATTTAAGTGCAACGTGCACTCCACCGTAGTTCCAGCAAGAAGTCGCCGCCCTTGGATGTCCTCAAGACGGACAGGCCAGGAACTTCAATCTCCTCAAACAATGATGCGGCTTGCTGTGGAATGACGCCTTGCAAGTTGCAGTTACTGCAGCAATTGCGCCCCGGTGACGGTGACAGAAGATCCGAATTTTGCATTTCAGTTCCTCAGGATTTGGCAGAAGACACTTTTTCCGAACGACTCTTCTTTTCGGACGAATCTACGTTTCATCTATCGGATAAAGTAAACCGCTGTAATGTAAGAATTTGGGGTTCACAAAATCCTGGAGTTGTCGTCGAACATGAAAGAGACTCACCGACAATGTATGCGTTTTGTGCCGTTTCTGTTCACTAAGTTTATGGGTCCTTCTTTTTTGGGGAGGAAATAAAAGAATGTCATACCTGGACATGCTGCAAAATTGGTTGTTACCTCAACTCCACAAAGATTGCAATGATTTCTTTTTTGACGGCACCCCGTCTTACTATCACCTTGAAGTGCGGCGCTATCTTAACTGTGGGGCCCTGCCCACTCGCCTCGTATGGGGTGGCTAAAGGATGATGCGTTCTCGGAATGCTATACAACGATTCAAGCAAATAATATTAATAGTTTTTATTACAAATAAGAAGACTGACAATACTTAACTTGGAATTTACACTGGTGTTGCAAGCGATTGGCGACATGCAACATAAATCCGAGTCCTTTGCTATATACAATGTTGAAAGGTGGCTACACTGTGCCACTGCGCCAGAGAGTGCGCCAAAGAGTACTATTAAGCCGCCTCCACAGTGCGTGTTAAGAGATCGTAGAAGTCAGTGCTTGTTAGGAGATCGGAGAGGACAGTGTGTGTTAAGAGTTCGTACCGAGATGTGCTAGTGGGCACTGCTTGTCGTGAAGTCGGAGTGAGATGTGGTAGTAAAGAGTGTTGTTCCATGTTTTATGCAGTTATTTGATGGGAGAGATAGCAGATGTTATTGTAATGAGTGCATTTCGCCAATATATGAAGGTAAAATCTACAATGTTCTTTTATTAATTGTGTGTCTGAAATAATGCGTCACTACAGGTTCAGTCAACAAAGCATCTGGCTTGTGTTCTTGTATTAGAGTGAATTCTGGTTTTCTTGCGTAATTATAGTTTTCTAATTTTCTTTTGTCACGTCAGCATAGATGGTATTTAAAAATTCTTATCTTGTTGGAAAAGAACCGTGCCAGATGTGGACGTTGAGTCACACTCCCACATACAGAACAGTTACTCTTGTGCTTATTGGTGTTGTAGGTTTTATAGTTGCTGGGGACTTAATTAATTAACTGTGTTTACGAAAATTTTCTTACATTGTTTGTTGCAGTCAGATAGCGTAATAGTACTAGTCAGGGCCAACCGATTACGAGACATTGCGTAATCGGACATACTAAAATTAAAAATATTTTCAATCTTATTTAATTAAGCCCCCATGCACGTGGCGACCCTGCCAGGATCGTCCCTTGGATTCTTCTGATTGTGAAAATTGTAGATTGTAGTATTGTTGTAGTAATTTGTAGTTTAGTAATTGTGGTCCATTTTGCATGTGTAGATTTGGTAATTGTCATTCTTCTAATGGTATTTTTTTTTCTCAGAATTAAATTTGTTGTCTTGTCAACGGTTTGACAATTTAGTGCAATTATTTCAATTGTTCGATTGATCGTGTTTGAGGGAAACATCTAGTGTGAATAGTATTGTTGGAGATAAAGAGTCACGGTGTGTAATTTTCGTACAGTGACGAATCTTTCGTATATTTTGTAAATGATTACGCGATCGATGAAAAAGACAAAAATGATGAATAGTGAGAACGAAATTGTTGACATGGCGAACTCGCCAACACAGGACAACTGTATGATGAATAATGGAGTTGAAAATAATTTAATAAGTCGGGAAGACAGTCCGGAACCATTTCAAAATTTTTCTCAATCGGAAAATTCACAGAATCTGAGATTAACGACAGAAGATTCTGAAATAGTATCGAACACAGATAGCCTTACAGCTGTGACGAAGGAAGTTAGTTTTGCGGGAGATGTTAGGGGCGAAAAGAATTCTGAACAATTTAACATGGAGCAGTTGATGAGTGTAATATTAAAGTTTCAATCTGAATTAAAAACTGATATGGGAACAAAGTTAGACTCACTGGGATCACAGATGGGAACAATTAAAACTGAGATGGGAACAATTAAAACACGGATGGAAGCAATGATAACACGGATGGGAACTATGGAAACTCGGCTAAGATCTGAATTTAAAACAGAAATAGGAACAGTTAAAACCGAGATGAAAGCAGTGGGATCACAGTTACGATCTGAATTAGAAACTGATAGGGGAACAATGGAAACTCAGTTAGGCTCACGAACAGGGACATGTTTCAAATACATGAAAGACGAATCAAATAAAGAAATTAGAGAGGAGACGCAACCGATTTTGAATGCTCACAATAATAGTTTAATTTCAACAGAAATCAGACAAGAGGAACAGGACAAAGAACAGGAAGAAGAAGATCGCGTGATAGTACAGAAATTTTCAGAGTTACAGCGTGCACACGATAAGGAAGAAATAATTGAAAGAATCGAGGAATCTGTACCAAATGACATAATAAATAACTTAACGCAACAGTGTGAACAGTTAACTACTAAATGTGACAATACCGAAACCCGAGTCGCGACACTTGCAGAAGACGTAAATAAACATAAAGAACAATTAAGTGACTCATCGGAAAGAGTTGAGGAGATCTCAGATAAATTGACAAGTGTTAGTTTAGCGGAAGGCTTTGAAGAAAATAATTTATTTCTTTTACGGGATGCAACAAGAGAGCGCCAGGCGCGTGAACTTGACAATAATCGACATTCGGACTGGGACAGACGCGGTAGGTCTTTGTCGCCACGAGGCGAAAACTTTGATTATAAACACTTTTTGACTGTCCGGAAATTTAAGATCTTCCGCAATTCGAAGAACGACATACATCCATGTGCATGGTTAGATCAATTTACGTACGCACTTCCGCCAGATGTGCCACAAAGTCACAAACTGGAAATTATGTGCAGTTATTAAGGTCCTCAGGGGATTCACTACTCTAAGTGAATATGTGCCGTAGCGAGCATAGGGCCCCGAGCTGTAGTGGTGCTATTTCTCTTTTAGTTTTCTGCACCGCTGCCTACTCTTTTACTATTCTTTGCATCTGTCAAACCAACTCTTCGACTATCAATCTATCTAGTGAGTAAGAACAATAACCGGATATGACTGTTTTACCCAAAAGTGACTTTGGAAATTACCGTTTGGACTTACTGTATCTTCAGCAGCATTTATTCGTAGCCTAAATGAAATTTTACCTGTTTGTCTTCGTGACAATATTACTTCTTATGTTGACGACATTCTTATCGCTAAACGTTCTTGGAGTGAGCACAACAAAATTTTGGATTCATTATTACGTATTTTTGCACGAGTTGGCATGACAGTGAACTTGGAAAAATCTGAATTTGGTCGTTCTCAGGTGAAATTTCTCGGCCACATTATTTCTACAGAAGGTATTCTTCCTGATCCAGAGAAACTAGATGCTATTCGTAATTATGCTGTTCCTACCACAAAACGTGAGGTTCGTAGTTTCCAAAATTTTTGTGGAGCGATATACTTTTGAAAAATTTTTGTAGAATGACATACTTGTGAGAAACTAACAGCTAGATGTAAACATGCGGAGAGTACAAGGATACCGCGCTGTGTTTTGGCGGCGGCACATACTCAAAGCAACAGTCAAGTCTGCGCGCCGCACAAGGCAGTCGTTGACCGCAAACAATTGCTTCCTACGTCACGCGCCTACAGCTGATCGAGCGCTCAGTGCGAATGCACTGACAGCCGTAAACAAACACACAGTCTAATTTCTCCGACTAAATTCTGTATAAAGCTATAGTGACTTGATGAATTCTGTTATTAACATTCAGTATTTTCCAGGATACGGTTGTGTAAAATATTTGAGAACTTCAGGTAAATTCTGTGTGTCTCCGACGTTAAGACGACTTGCTATCGAGAAATTTTCAGGAAGAATGTAATTTCGAAGAAGAAACTAATTAACTAAAAAAAAAAAAAGGTAACTATTAATTGAGTTTATTTTCAGGTAACAAATTTCCACTTAGGTACGTACTTTAGACGTAATTTGCTGCTCGCGATTACGTGATTCATACTTTGTGCTAATTTCATGTTCTATGAATTTACGTGTGAAGCGACGCGCTTGCGTACGTTAACTGATTTTGACAATGATTATTAATGAACAGGATTGTTATTTGTATATATTATGCATCGCTTGGCTGCTATGCTTTTTCACTGATGTCATATTTTTTTTTAATTATGTGCCTTCTGTGCTTATTTATTTAAATTATAATTGTCACCTGATATATTGTGCTGATGTGTTTAGGTATGTAAGTTACACTTTGTCATTTATCTGCTTGCGCCTTCATGTTTACTTATTAAGATGACATATGAACATTTATTTGCTTATGCTGATATGATGCTAATGACCTGTTTATTATGTTAGATAACATATGTTTACTGCTTTGCGTATGGATTGCATATTTATACATATCTGTTGTTGTCATAACTACTCTTTAATTTGGTGTATAGAAATGCTGATGTACAGTGTACGAATATAGAGTTTAGGTTACACTATGGTATAGGTTACAGATTGTTCGCTTGGCAGAGCCTCGTTGTAGGATTTGTGCTGCATCCACTTTTTGACATTCTGTTCACTACTGGTATATTTACTCGCTATTGCATGTTTTGCTTACGCTCAGTGCCTTATATTTTTAAGATAAGAAAATTAACTGCTATAATTCGACGAACGACATTAGTACAAGAAAGTCATAGAAGCCACATGAGCTGAGGTTTTATGGAAGCTGTATACATTTATGCTAATAGGAAGGAGGCTAACGACATGACATACCAAAAATAAGTTTAGACCATTAACAGTTATTACACTGCATTTTTCGTGAGCAATTGAAATAGGAAGTGACACTTGACACAAAAAATACTCCACATGTTTGCTTCTGCTATGATTCTTGAAGTGGTGTACACACTGTGAAACATTATGATTATTCACACTCCGTAATCGTACTTAATTACTGAGAGTTATTCGAACTAAGTCTGTTAGAGGTCATGTATGCATTTCTTTGTTTATAATTTATAATGAGTAGAAAATTTGGGTCAGATGGATTACGCAGAGGTTGTGTGTGGACACTGTGTCTTCGGATTGTATGGGATGCTGAATTGAAGTTGCATTAGGATTTTATCTGTACTTGTTCGAGGAGACTGACTAGAGGAAAAAGTTGTTATGGAAGTGAAATGATATTGGTGCTGAGGTTTATATTTATCGACGTATTATTGAGGTATAGAGATTATATGAAGTTGATGATTATTGGAGTTTTTGTGGACAAGAGGTAAGGTAAATGATATTGATGATAAGACGTATTGAAGAGGTATTATTGAGGTATTATTGAGATTGTGTGAAGCTGATGATTATTGGAGTTTTGGTGTATAAGAGGTAAAGTAAGTGAGGAGCATATATATTTTTTTTTTTGTTGGTCTTATGGAACAAGGAGGATGAAGATACCAGTCTAGAACACTAAAATAGAAGGAAGATAGTCTATACACACACTTTGTTAAATAACTAAGCAGTATATACCTTTTTTTTGGAGAGAGGAAGTAATTGCATATCTTGGCTCACTGACAGTTGTTCAACAACAGTACATTTTGATCTGGCTTGGCAAACATTGGTCTTGACATGATGACTATGACGTTGACTTAACTATTATTGACTGTTATACATTGCTGCCAGTACTACTTGATACACATGATGAACATTAAATTTTGACAGAATTGCATTTACACAATTAACACTATTCAATTACACAGTAGTACTTAATGTGGATGAAAGATGAATGAGTGTGTTTTGTGTGTTTTCCTTTCCTAATCCTACCCACCTATCTCCTAAATATTATTTTATTTGTTGGTAGTGGCTTGCACTGACACCCATAAATATTATAGGTTTACTGATATTTGTGTATTGTAATAGTTAATAGGACAATTATCTGATATCATTTGTGTGTTTGTTATGATTTATATGTTACTGTAAAAGCATTTGTATGTGCATTCAAACTATTGTTCATGCCTGAACTGTCTGATTAGTGAAGATAAATATTCTGAACTGTTACGTGCACTTTTCAACATGATGTGTGACATTAGGACATGTTTAATTTCTGCTCATAAACTCTGATGAACAGTGTGATCAGTGTTAGTGAATTTTGTGGAACTGCTTCTGCTGAGAAATGTGACTTTTTGGTGTCTGCACCTGCACTCAACATTGCTGGGTGCAACTGATGGACTGTTTCTACTGAAATGGTGTCACTTGTTGGTGTCTGCACCTGCTCTCAACATTGCTGGGTGCCTCTGATGAACTGTTTTTACTGAAATGAAGTCACTTGTTGCTGTCTGCACCTGCACTCAACATTGCTGGGTGCAACTGATGAACTGTTTCTACTGAAATAATGTCACTTGTTGCTGTTTGCACCTGCTCAACATTGCTGGGTGCAACTGATGAACTGTTTTTACTGAAATGATGTCACTCGTTGGTGTCTGCACCTGCTCAACATTGCTGGGTGCAACTGATGAACTGTTTCTACTGAAATGAAGTCACTTGTTGCTGTCTGCACCTGCTCAACATTGCTGGGTGCAACCGATGGACTGCTCCTACTGAAATGACGTCACTTGTTGGTGTCTGCACCTACTCAACATTGCTGGGTGCCTCTGATGGACTGCTTCTACTGAAATAATGTCACTTGTTGCTGTCTGCACCTGCTCAACATTGCTGGGTGCAACTGGTGAACTGCTTTTACTGAAATGAAGTCACTTGTTGGCGTCTGCACCTGCTTAACATTGCTGGGTGCATCTGATGGATTGCTTCTACTGAACTAATGTGACTTGTTGCTGGGTGTACCTGCTAAACTTTACTGGGTGCAACTGATGGACTGCTTTTACTGAAAAGATGTTACCTGTTGGTGTTCTTTTTTGTATAAACTAATCATTGAAAGCATTTTATGTGAACATTTGTATAAACTGATTTTTTGTATATTGTGTAAACTATTATGTAAAGTCACATGTATGAAAAGAAGTTGTATTGCTTACTGTATTTCATATATTAGGTTAGTAAAAGGTCAGTGCAAAGCCAAAATTTTTAACTAATTATGTGATATTTAGGTATTAATATTATCTTTTATTTTTGTCTGTATTTTTCTGGACGAATTTGGTGGTATTTTCACCACCAATGCTGGCAAAAATACCATCAAATTCTGGCCTGTGGAGGAGGGGCATATGAAAGGTGGCTACACTGTGCCACTGCGCCAGAGAGTGCGCCAAAGAGTACTATTAAGCCGCCTCCACAGTGCGTGTTAAGAGATCGTAGAAGTCAGTGCTTGTTAGGAGATCGGAGAGGACAGTGTGTGTTAAGAGTTCGTACCGAGATGTGCTAGTGGGCACTGCTTGTCGTGAAGTCGGAGTGAGATGTGGTAGTAAAGAGTGTTGTTCCATGTTTTATGCAGTTATTTGATGGGAGAGATAGCAGATGTTATTGTAATGAGTGCATTTCGCCAATATATGAAGGTAAAATCTACAATGTTCTTTTATTAATTGTGTGTCTGAAATAATGCGTCACTACAGGTTCAGTCAACAAAGCATCTGGCTTGTGTTCTTGTATTAGAGTGAATTCTGGTTTTCTTGCGTAATTATAGTTTTCTAATTTTCTTTTGTCACGTCAGCATAGATGGTATTTAAAAATTCTTATCTTGTTGGAAAAGAACCGTGCCAGATGTGGACGTTGAGTCACACTCCCACATACAGAACAGTTACTCTTGTGCTTATTGGTGTTGTAGGTTTTATAGTTGCTGGGGACTTAATTAATTAACTGTGTTTACGAAAATTTTCTTACATTGTTTGTTGCAGTCAGATAGCGTAATAGTACTAGTCAGGGCCAACCGATTACGAGACATTGCGTAATCGGACATACTAAAATTAAAAATATTTTCAATCTTATTTAATTAAGCCCCCATGCAATGTTCATGCAAGTTTGACATACTGTGAATTACTAATAACTGCTATTTTAGCGTTCTCTGCTAGGCCTGTCCGTATACTGTCCTAATCCTGTCCGAATACAGAGGCGATACTGAGCGGCCGAGGTTAGCAGGAGCAGCGCTTGTATTCTCCTCATGTAGAGGCGTCTCCTGTCGTGGTGCGATCCTAACAAGCGCACCACTGGCCGACGTCGTTTCGCCGCGTTCTTCCGCGTTCTTCATCTACGTTCCGGCGCTTGTTGTTACGCCAGAACGTTAACAACACCATCCCACGATGTTGTTTTTGGAAGACGTGAACAACAAGATCTTGTTCATTGTTTTTGACCTTCAAGGTCGCCAGACGTCAAACCCTACCATTTTTTTTTTTTTTCCTATGGGGGTACACAAAAGACAGAGTCTTTGTCCCATCTATGGCAAATACTCTTCAAGAGCTGACAAACAGAAACGGTGAAAGTTTCGATTTAATAAACAGGGAATTGTTGATTCGTGTACGGAATGAAATGCGCCACCGCTTCGAAGTTTCTCGAGCAATGCATGGTGGTCATGTTGAATGTATGGTATAATGTCAGTGCGAATGTAAAACGTTGAACCTTCCTCTATCCAGTGACATGCACAATGTTTTTCTACCTTTTACAGTTAGTTGATCTGTAACAAACAACTGAAATGTATTCTTTGTGTTTCAATCGCCCTGTATTAGACTGATCTATAGTGTAAAGTAACGGAGAGAGGGAGGTGATATGCAGGATGTTATTCGTGTATTTCAGAGCTTGTTGAAAACTGGCGACCCACTGTGAAGAGGTGGAATGCTTATCGGGGCCGTGTTTTTTTCTGGTATTCTTGACAATATAACACAACCGTTGGCAGTGCGTTTTATTCAGACGATTACGGCAGAGTATGACGCGGCTGCTACCAGCCTGACGTACTGTGGTAGTCGGACGCCACGACGAACGGAGCCTCTAGCAGTCCGCCTTGCTGTTGCTGCTGCTGTTGCTGGGCCGCTTCAGAATCTAATACACTGCTGGCCACTAAAATTGCTACACCAAGAAGAAATGCAGATGATAAACGGGTATTCATTGGACGAATATGTTATACTAGAACTGACATGTGATTTCATTTTCACGCAATTTGGGTGCATAGATCCTGAGAAATCAGTACCCAGAACAGCCACCTCTGGCCGTAATAACGGCCTTGATACGCCTGGGCATTGAGTCAAACAGAGCTTGGATGTCAGGTACAGGTACAGCTGCCCATGCAGCTTCAACACGATACCACAGTTCATCAAGAGTAGTGACTGGCGTATTGTGACGAGCCAGTTGCTCGGCCACCATTGACCAGACGTTTTCAATTGGTGAGAGATCTGGAGAATGTGCTCGCCAGGGCAGCAGTCGAACATTTTCTGTATCCAGAAAGGCCCGTACAGGACCTGCAACATGCGGTCGTGCATTATCCTGCTGAAATGTAGGGTTTCGCAGGGATCGAATGAAGGGTAGAGCAACGGGTCGTAATTCATCTGAAATGTAACGTCCACTGTTCAAAGTGCCGTCAATGCGAACAAGAGGTGACCGAGATGTGTAACCAATGGCACCCCATATCATCACGCCGGGTGATACGCCAGTATGGCGATGACGAATAGACGCTTGCAATGTGCGTTCACCTCGATGTCGCCAAACACGGATGCGACCATCATGATGCTGTAAACAGAACCTGGATTCATCCGAGAAAATGACGTTTTGCCATTCGTGCACCCAGGTTCGTCGTTGAGTACACCATCGCAGGCGCTTCTGTCTGTGATGCAGCTTCAAGGGTAACCGCAACCGTGGTCTCCGAGCTGATAGTCCATGCTGCTGCAAACGTCGTTGAACTGTTCGCGCAGATGGTTGTTGTCTTGCAAACGTCCCCATCTGTTGACTCAGGGATCGAGACGTGGCTGCACGATCCGCTGCACCCATGCAAATAAGATGCCTGTCATCTCGACTGCTAGTGATACGAGGCCGATGGGATCCAACACGGCGTTCCGGGTTACCCTCCTGAACCCACTGATTCCATATTCTGTTAACAGTCATTGGATCTCGACCAACGCGAGCAGCAATGTCGCGATACGATAAATTGCAATCGCGGTAGGCTACAATCCGACCTTTATCAAAGTCGGAAACGTGACGGTACGCATTTCTCCTCCTTACACGAGGCATCACAACAACTTTTCACCAGGCAACGCCGGTCAACTGCTGTTTGTGTATGAGAAATCGGTTGGAAACTTTCCTCATGTGAGCACGTTGTAGGTGTCGCCACCGGCTCCAACCTTGTGTGAATGATCTGCATGCAGTGCATGTTTTGTACACAAACCACAACTGTGACACTGCGACGCAGAAAAAGACTTACGATGAGATGGACACAGCAAAAATCCGTGCGTACAAGGAAATGGGACTCTCTAATCGTCAAATCGCCAAGAAAATGAAAAACTGAAGTACAGTTATTGATAATTTCGTTGAACTGGGCGCACGATATGGGCAAAACTGAAAATACTAAGCAGAAAATTATTTGAGGCACCGAAACCGTTCCTTTTCTGCAAAGCAAGGGCCACGAACCATTATTCTTCTCAACTTGTTGCTGATTTACAGGTGTCAGTTTCTGCCACACCTGTACAACAAATTTTGTCAACTGACAAACATCTTGTATTCAAGAAACTACTGCAGAAACCTTCTATAACACCCAGACATAAACAGTCTAGGTTGAAATTTGCTGAAAAATGTTTCTCATGGACTACGGAATGGGTTAAAGTGATCTCCAGTAATGAGAAGAACTTTAACTTAGATGGGTTGCATAGATTTCAATGTTATTAGCACAATCTGAGAACAGAGCAGCATGTAAGAATGAGCAGAAGTTTTGGTGGTGGAAGTTTTATGATTTTGGCAGCATTTTGCGCTAAAGGTAAATCACACATTGCTTTGATGAACACTAGAATAAAGTCTAATATGTACACTGAGATGTCAGAGACAGAATTGATAGGAATGTATGAGCACCTGGGGAACAAAAGTCTAATGTTCTGTGTAAGTTTGTGCTGCAACCAAAAAGCGTATTGAAGATAGAGACATCGACGTCTTGCCCTGGCTTGCACGTAGTCCGGATATGAAAACCTTTGGGGAATACTTGCAAGGCATGTTTATCGGAACGGAAGGCAATTTGAGGGCGAAAGTGAGGTAAAAAACGTGATACGAGGAGCGACGGCGACAGTTTCACTGCAAGAACTACACACCCTAACAAAATAAATGCCGAAGAGAATTTTTGAGCTAATTAGGAAGAGCAGACGTTGGACAAAGTACTGACAATGCAATAACACAAGAGGGAAAAGAAGATTCCTTTATTGTATGATTAAAGGATAGCGGAACAAACACTGATAGCAGTTACTTCTGTAAAATATCTGGAAGTATGCGTGCGGAACGATTTGAAGTGGAATGAGGATATAAAATTAATTGTTGGTAAGGCGGGTACAAGGTTGAGATTCATTGGGAGAGTCCTTAGAAAATGTAGTCCATCAACGAAGGAGGTGGCTTACGAAACACTCGTCCGACCTATACTTGAGTATTGCTCATCAATGTGGGATCCGTACCAGGTTGGGTTGACGGAGGAGATAGTGAAGATCCAAGGAAGAGCGGCACGTTTTGTTACAGGGTTATTTGGTTAGCGTGATAGCGCTACGGAGATGTTTAGCAAACTTAAGTGGCAGACTCTGCAAGAGAGGCGCTCTGCACCGCGGTATAGCTTGCTGTCCAGTTTTCGAGAGGGTGCGTTTTTGGATGAGGTATCGAATATATTGCTTCCCCCTACTTATACCTCCCGAGGAGATCACGAATGTAAAATTAGAGAGATTCGAGCGCGCACGGAGGCTTTCCGGCAGTCGTTTTTCCCGCGAACCATACGCGACTGGAACAGGAAAGGGAGGTAATGACAGTGGCACGTAAAGTGCCCTCCGCCACACACCGTTGGGTGGCTTGCGGAGTATAAATGTAGATGTAGATGTAGACCGTGAGTGCCTATATATCAGTTTCCACCCAGGAAATGCAAACGCCTTATTTTGTTACTCGTATTATGAAAGAAACTATAATTCAATCATAATTGCTTATGTTTTATATACACTGAAGAGCCAATGAAAATGCTACACCTGCCTAACATCGTGTAGGGCCCCCGCGAGCACGCAGAAGTTCCGAAACACGACTAGGCGTGGACTCGATAATGTCTGAAGTAGTGCTGGGGGGATCTGACACCATGAATACTGCAGGGCTGTCCATAAATCCGTAAGAGCACGAGGGGGTGGGGATCTCTTCTGAACAGCACGTTGCAAGGCATTCCAGATGTGCTCAATAATGTTCATGTATGGGGAGTTTGGGGGCCAACGGTAGAGTTTAAACTCAGAAGAGCGTTCCTGGAGCCACTCTGTAGCAATTCTGGACGTTTAGGATGTCGCATTGTCCTGCTGGAATTGCCCAAGTCCGTCGGAATGCACAATGGACATGAATAGATGCAGCTGATCAGACAGGATGCTTACGTACGTATCACCTGGCAGAGATGTATCTAGACGTATCAAAGGTCCCATATCACTCCAACTGCACACGCTCCACACCATTACAGAATCTCCACAAGCTTTAACAATCCCCTGCTGACACGCAGGGTCCATAGGTTCATGAGGTTGTCTCCGTACCCGTACACGTTCATGCACACGATACAATTTGAAGCCAGGCGCGTCCGACCAGGCAAGATGTTTCCAGTCATCAACAGTCCAATGTCGGTGTTGACGGGCCCTGGTGAGGCGTACAGCTTTGTGTCGTTCATCAAGGTACACGAGTGGGCCTTCGGCTCCAACAGCCCATATCGATGATGTTTCATCCAATTGTTCGCACGCTGACACTTGTTAATGGCCCAGCATTGAAATCTATAGCAATTTGCGCAGGGGTTGCACTTTTGGCACGTTGAACGATTCTGTTCAGTCGTCGTTGGTCCCGTTCTTACAGGATCTTTTTCCGGCCGCAGCGATGTCGGAGATTTGATGTTTTACCGGATTCCTGATATTCACGGTACACTCGGGAAAAATCCCCACTTCATCGCTACGTCGGAGATGAAGTGTCCCATCGCTCGTGCGCCGACGTTCAAACTCACATAACATAGCCGTTGCCGACCGCAGCGCCGTATTCTGCCTGTTTACATACCTCTGTATCTGAATACGCATGGCATGATAAAGCTTCTTTGGCGCTTCACTGTATATCTACCACTTTCATAATAAATTCGCTACAGCATGTTAAAGATATTGTACTATTATTTTACGTAGGAACTTTGCATTTACACTGATTTCTACCACTGTATGAATCGAAAAAGATGCTTTGCATTTACACTGATTTCTACCACTGTATGAATCGAAAAAGATGCTTTATTCGTAACTATTGATCAGTTTCAACCTATTAGTTCATTTCAAGTGTACGTTAGGGTGGCCCTTAGCCACAGCTAATTTTCCGACAGATGAAATTTTTCTGTAACCACCTTCTAATACTGCACCAATGAAAGAAATGATAAAGAAAAATAAAAGAAAAATGTTATCCAAAAATTCTGCACAGGCACGCAGTTGCTAGGCGATATTCAGACAGCTTGAAATTCGAAATACGAATAGTGTACGTAACTGTTAATTCTGTTCAAAAATGTTACATCTTCTGCTTCCCCACCATTTTCCTTGCAATTCTAAAAGAAATTAATGGGGTACATCCAAGCCACACGAGCACTTCTTTGAAAATGTTCTGAACGAAAGTTTGCATAAATAGCTACAAACATATGAAGAAATAGGTGTTTATCAATAATAGAGGTAATTTCTATAAGAAAAGCGCACTTTTATTTGCAGTTGCTTTGGATTTAAAACATGAGAGCATACAGAAATTAAATATTATTGCTTTTCTTAACAGAATACGTGGGAGCCGTTCAGTATTGTTTACGTTCCTCAGCAATAATCTGTAAAACAAACTGTTTCACAATTATGTCTGTTGTGTACGTTTGTACATTAAAATAATCTTGAATGAGTCTCTTTCTGCAACGTCGTTCACAATAACTGTACCGAATATGTCTGGCCTCCATAAAGGATTATCGCCTTATTGTGCGCCAAGCACATCGCAACACTTAATATCTGCACCTGCCACCCGAGAAGAAATAACGGACTCCTTGCAACAGTATGTGTCATCCGCAGCATTGGCTAGACTAAGGAATTATCGTCGCATGCGAAGGTTGCCGTTAAAACCACAACATGAACGGTTACGATTTGTAAATAATAGATTTCAGCTATCAGTCGTCCTTTGGAATGTTTATTGGCAGATCTAGATTTCGGCTAGCAACTAGCCATTCTCAATGCACTATCCTTTTTTTTAGTCAATGCATGTAATGCCTGTTGGCCTGGCTTTGTACACAGTTCATGGAATCAGTATTCCGAAATTTCGAGGGTGAAAAGGACGTCGCTAATTCTGTGGGGGCGAGTGTTCAAGTCAAGGAGCGTCCTGAGCGAAAGAGGTATTTTAAGTTCCAGCTGTAGCTGTCACGACGGCACGTCACGACAATTTGAAATTGTTGAAAGTACCGATAACGCTGTTAGTCATTGCTTTTTACCCGTTGCTCAATGGTTTCGATGGTTTTAACAGTCAATCAACAGATGAGGTCGGAGATAAATCATCTGACCGTATTTGAACTCGAAGTACGTGCGGGTGCTGAACGTTCATCAAAGTAGTGGCAGCAGAGACACTGTGTGCTAATTATATGTAGATTAGTCTGGGTTCCGAATGTAAGTTGTGTTGTGCAGTTTCGATTTTAAATCGATAATAAACCGTAGTTGAGGTTTTACAGAGTTCATTGGCGATTAGAGGTTGCCGATAAATACGTAATTGAAGCCTCTGGGATTCCGCCGTTCACTGTTTCTACATTAAAATATTAATTGTTGTTAGCGGATTTGGATTGGTGTAATTATTAATCCGATTTATTGTTCCAATATTGTATTGAAATTGCAGAGAGTCGTATAGTGGCGACGCATTGGCGTGTTATACTAATGGCCTACACTATTCCTTATGGTTGCACAACTATAATAGCACAACATAACTGGCTCGAAAACGTGTAAAGGTTTTTCCCTGAATTTGTTACATAGTTTGGAATAGTAAAGGAACCATTAAGACGAGCCACGAACAGTGCAGAAATCTGTGGAGAATGTCATACGTGTTGTAACAGCTCATGATATAAAGAGTCAGTCAGGAGCCAATGCCTGAAGAGGCTGAAGTTTTACCAACGTAAAATGTAGAGCCTAAGTGGCGGTGGCGACTCTTTTGTGGTCATTTAGAATCTGATTAGTTCTTTTGAGGTACACATACTCTACACTTGTGCACGTCAGCGAATAATTGTACTCGCACTCTAAGAAATAAACAATTCGTTATTAAAAAGTAAATAAAATCCAGATTTCCAGATCTCGTCATTTTACCCCGTAAAATAGTTAGACAACAATTTCATTATCAATAATTGAATATCCATGCAAGCTGCTAAAAAGAGATCATGAAAGGAAAAGAAAAGAAAAAGAATTAAAAGAGTCTGAGAAATAGTCTGAACTTCAGTTAATAAGAAAGAAATATGAGGGTTGGAACATAGACAGTGGCAACTATTTATTCACAACAGATACAAAAGAGCTACATCTTTGCACCTTACTGTCCTTCAAAGTAGTCACCAGCGTTGTATAGAACCCGTTGCCTGCGATGTGGAAGGCGTAGTATACCGTTAGCAAAGCCTGTTCTGTTGATGGTGCGAATGGAACGGTCTACTGCCTGTCGAATTTCTGGAACAGTTCTGAAGCGATTACCACGAAGTGGTCCCTTTATCTTCAGAATCAAATCAAAGTTACAAGTCCGGGGAGTATGGTGGATGGTACAATACTTCCCAGTCCCATCGACCGAACAGAGCATCCGCCGGCCAGGGTGGCCAAGCGGTTAAAGGCGCTACAGTTTGGAACCGCGTGACCGCTACGGTCGCAGGTTCGAATCCTGCCTCGGGCATGGATGTGTGCGATGTCCTTAGGTTAGTTAGGTTTAAGTAGTTCTAAGTTCTAGGGGACTGAAGACCTTAGAAGTTAAGTCCCATAGTGCTCAGAGCCAATTTGAACAGAGCATCCACAGCGTGCGCTGTGTGCGCCCGCGCATTGTCGTGTAAAATGATGGGCTGGTTGCGCAGAAAGTTTAGGTTAGGCTAGTGTTTAACGTCCCGTCGACAACGAGGTCATTAGAGACGGAGCGCAAGCTCGGGTTAGGGAAGGATTGGGAAGGAAATCGGCCGTGCCCTTTCAAAGGAACCATCCCGGCATTTGCCTGAAACGATTTAGAGAAATCACGGAAAACCTAAATCAGGATGGCTGGAGACGGGATTGAACCGTCGTCCTCCCGAATGCGAGTCCAGTGTGTTACCACTGCGCCACCTCGCTCGGTGCGCAGAAAGTGTCGCCGCTTCTTTCGCGAAGATGGTTGCAGGTGATGCTCCAAAAACGAACAGTAATACTGGGTATTGACGGTCTGCCGTGGAGAAACGTAATGCGTTAGGATAACACCATCACAGTCATACACGAGAATCACCATACCTTTCACCATATTGGGGCCCTGACGCACTTTCGACTTTCGCTGCGACCCATAATGAAGCCATTCATTGGATTGGCGTTTCAGTTTGGCTCGTACGATGTGGCCCATGTCTCATCCAGTGTCACGATACAGCGTAAGAAAGCCTCTCCTTCGCGCTCATAGCGTTCCAGGGTCGTAACGCATCCATTTCTGCATTTCCGTCACGTCATGCGGAACCCATCGTGATGCAATTTTTCGCATGCCCCAGCGTTTCTTCAGGATGCGAAGCACAGTCGTATGCGCTAATCCGGTTTCGTGGGCGAGCTCACGAATCGAATGGCGCCGATCACTGTCCACCAACGCGGCAACAGCCTGCACTTCTTCTTCAGAGACGCTTGGACGACTTGCCCGATGCATGTCTGCCACAGTTTGCCGACCTTCGTTGAAGCTTTTACATGTCACGGATTGCACGGCCCCTCCCGCCGGACGTTCGAGTCCTCCCTCGGGCATGGGTGTGTGTGTTGTTGTTAGTGTAAGTTAGTTTAAGTAGTGTGTAAGTCTAGGGACCGATGACTTCAGCAGTTTGGTCCCTTCGGAATTCACACACATTTGAACATTTTTTTGAAGACTTTTACGTAATGTGCCACCGTTCTGTACGGCAATGCCGATTCCCCGCACGCGTCTTGAAGACCTTGATGACACTGTCGTGCTGTACGACCTCTGGCACACTCAGTCTTGATCCAACTCCGTTGCTCCTGTTTCGGAAACACAGTGACACCGTTACGTTAGACCGCTCGCTTACAGGTGGCTGTGTTTCCCACGATTGTGCGCATGCCGGTGATGTGGGACGGGCGACTCCATTTGCTCGGAGGTAGGGTAGATATGTCAACAACGTGTGCTGTCAGCGACAATAGTAGATTCCATTGCACAGTGTCTCCACAGCAGTGTTGCCACTATTTAAGTTCCAACCTACGTATTAATTTTTCTGGCTCTCCGTCTCATCCGCTATCCTCAAGCTGCATGCGGCCTGAAGCAAATATCAATGCGGCCCAAGAAGTGAGCATCTATCATACGATTGGTAAATTAAAAACAAATTCCATAAAATACCGTTTATATAAAACTATTGGCACAGTGAATATTTTGATTCTGAAACTCCCGCCACACCATGCTTGGTCCAGCCGTTATTGTTGGTGTTAAGTATATTATGTGCGGCTCTAAAATACTCTTCTTCTTTCACTGTGGCCCAGGTAAGATAAAGGGTTGGACATCCCCACTTTATTATGAGAAACAGTTTTGCTGAGAAAGTGTCGAACTCTACGGTTGAGAAGTTGGTTTTTCATAAGAATAATGATAATTACATTAACGAAAAGATATCGAGAGGATACTATAAGAACAGTTCCAATCACGCGTAATAAAAACCTGACATATTAGCTTCTATTCAGATAAAGATTGTCCAAAGAAATATCATTGTACAATTAACTTTAACAGAATATCAAAAGAAGTGTAAATAGTCTATCGCTGATTGAGGTAAGATATATATTTGTTTTCTTGTTCAGAAAGTTAATTCAACAAAAGACAGAGTAACTTTCTCCAGTTTTGCGGGAACAGGAATAAGCAGCTAAATCGGCAACCTTAAAATATTGCCAACGCTTTGTGTTTTATCATAAGTTAATGAGTATGAGTTTCGTAACGCGGCGATTATTGTGTTCAGTTTGTATTCAGAGTCAGGGTTATAAAAGTAGTTCAGAATTCGTGAAGCGTATCCACGATTTGACATCTTTATTAACATAAATAATTCTCTGTTATAGTGATTTTATGCGTTCGGCACAAGAACTAACCAGCATTAATAAATGATGAATAGTGAGATTTACTTAGGACAAGACAGTTGTGTTGACAAGTCATTAAAAAAAATAAAAGTCTAAGCTCTGACTCATAGAGTCAGTCGAAGTTATGAAGTTGCATAAGTTAACCGAACACCATTAAAAGGCTAGTTGATATTTACTGAGTGAACTGATTCACCTGCTAACAATCTTTAAAACATTAGACCTGGAATCACTGATTAGAATACCGCGTTAGATGCCTTGTTTCAAGATCGTTTGTACGAGCATTTAGCGACTATCTGTATTGGCAAGAAGGGACGTAGTTTTCATAATCATAAAACATAACTCACTCCTGTTTATAATACTTGACTTTGCACATTACAGTACGAAACCAGGATATGTTTTTCCACCATTATGGGATGACAAGAAACCCTTCGTGTACCATTACAGCAGCCGTATCGTTGTATTCCATTGACCCATGGTTACCCTGCAAGGTGGTGTTACTGTCAAGTATCATGCGACCATTTTGGCTGATCATATCCATCCCAAGGTACAATGTTTTGCCCAATGGTGATGTGTTCCAAGATGACAGTGCCTTGTTCACACAGCTTGCATCATCCAGTACTGGTTTTGTGGACACGAGGATGTACTTTGTCGCATCTCCACTGTCCATCACAGTCACTAGATCTCAATAGTATTTAGTCTATTTGTGGCCTACTTTGTAGAGAACGGTGCATGATCGCTATCCACCTCCATCTCATCGTTATCTGAACTCGCCACTATTTTGCAGGAAAAATGGTATAAGTTTCTCCTGAAAACCTTACACGAACTGTATTTATCCATTCCGAGACGATTGGAAGCTGCTTTGAATGTCAGACATGTTTATTTCACTGTATTAGGCATGCTAATGTGTTGTGTTTCCATATTTTTGTCCCCTTCTCTCTCTCTCTCTCTCTCTCTCTCTCTCTCTCTCTCTCTCTCTCTCCCCTTCCCGCCCCCCCTCCCCCGCCCCACATAAGCACAGCAGCACCTTGAAGCAGCAAATGAGCAGCCATTCGGTACTAACTCCAACCAGAATGGTGTCCATTCCAGAGGTCATACACACTCTAAATTCACAGCCGGCCGGGGTGGCCGAGCGGTTCTAGGCGCTACAGTCTGGAACCGAGCGACTGCTACGGTTGCAGGTTCGAATCCTGCCTCGGGCATGGATGTGTGTGATGTCCTTAGGTTAGTTAGGTTTAAGTAGTTCTAAGTTGTAGGGGACTGATGACCTCAGAAGCTAAGTCCAATAGTGCTCAGAGCCATTTGAACCATTTTTAAATTCACACTAAGGCTTCTGATTGGCTAACATAAATCAAAGTGCTTAAGCTCACAAGACATAGCAAGTGCGCCTACACTGAGATAGTGACGCAGACATGCAGGTAGTGCAACCTGCCAGAGCTACTATAAAAATGACTCTGAGCACTATGGGACTTAACTTCTGAGGTCATCAGTCCCCTAGAACTTCGAACTACTTAAACCTAACTAACCTAAAGACATTACACATATCCATGCTCGAGACAGGATTCGAACCTGCGACCGTAGCGGTAGCGCGGTTCCAGACTGTAGCGCCTACAACCGATCGGCCATTCCGGCCGGCAGAGCTACTATACTTTGGAAGAAAACAGAAGACTGGCATGCAGCATGCTAGTGCGCGTACGTAACAAGTCTCTCAACAAGTCACTGTGCATAGCCGGAGTGTTTCAAACGCCTTAAATATTTAGAAGATGTTGTCTTGTCCTATGTATCCCATAAACTAGGCTCCCAATTCCCAACTGTATGGCCCATCGTTGATTACCCACGCCTATTACTGTGCCTATATTAGCACATATTACACCTTTTTCCTGGGAAGTTTATACCAGCATCCTCTCCCAGAACATAAGGACGCTCATTGAGATCCATCCGTCTTACCAATTGTAAACTATTCTACTTATCTCATCCCAAATACGGGCTCCAGCCCAAATGTAGACTCCAATCCACTGTCTTCCTGTATAACTGAAATACCACAGTACCCGGACTTCTACATGGTGACAATCAGTTCCTTCTCTTACGTACATCTTACATCATTTTTCATATATTAATTCCTTACCCACATGGCCAATGACGTTAAGTCGAACACCAGAACTTGAAAATAATTGTATTCCTTATCCACTGTTACAGTGAGACCCTGCCACCACGACCATCATCATTGTCACAAAGAAAAGCACAAATTACCAACATCAGATCATTTACGTCTACACTTTACTACAGTCTCAATATTTTTATATTGATTTTTATCTGTTAATCAAATTCTGAAGAGAATCAGCTTGGATACTTCCAACTTCCCCCAATATCACTGTCATCACGTATAAATCTGTAAAAAGACAAGTTTCAGCTAAGCTTTACTCTCCACGAGTCCTATACTGTGATGTTTATTTCAGTTCTTGCTCCATAACAAGGAAACGCAAATAACACTCAATCAGTGGATCAACTTTGAAAAGTCGCAGTAAACACACTTTTCTGTTTTGCGATGTCGTCTATATTTCTTTGTAATTCTGACTTTTGTTGCTTCCAATAGATCTTTTACCACTTTCTTTTGTTTTGCCCAGAATTTTCCTCTCCTTTGTCTTCTTTCTTAATTTATTTTAAAATACTTACTATCTCCAAATAAACGCCAGAAACGTTTCGCTTACCTTTTCTGGGAAATTGCTATGAGATTTCTTCGCTCGCTGATGTCTTTTAAAAGACATTCATTGGATTTTTCTTCTGTCCTGTTGGTCCTTATTAGCCTTCTAAAAAGTCACATTTCCATCGCATTCAACAGTGTCCAGCTTTTATAGCATTGCAGGTGCAGCGGTGGGGAAGCTGCACCATTGCTGACATAATTATTAATGTTTATGCTTGAGATTCTTCCACTACAGGTGCGATCTAGATTAAAATGAAATTAGAAATAAAATCTTCAAACAACAAATTACAGCATTTATTTTTATTACCAGTTTGAGCAAGCTACATTCCCATCTTTGGATCTTATGCAATACATTTCAATGTATCTGGACCATGCCCGCCTCATACTGAGCCACGTCACAAAACGACATCGCAAGGACATGAAAACCGTAGTACATCGGCATGTTAAATGTAAAACAATTATGAATGAAGACTTCATTCATCTATGGCACGGACATGAGCGTGTGTAATTGGTGCAATAAGCATGGCATTTTATATTATAATTGTTTTATAGTTACCATGCCGATATACTACGGTTTCCACGTCCTTGCGATGTGGTATTGTGATGTGACTCGGTATAAGTTGGACACGGTCGAGATTCATTGAAATGTTTTGCATAAGACCCGAAGACATGGCAACTGGCAACTTAGCTTGCTGAAACCGGTAATCATAATAAATGCTGTGCTATAGCGATCCTCGCTTTTTGAAGTTTTTACTTATAATTTCACGATTATTAATAGATGCCGTCTGGTGCATTTTTTATAACCTTTAAGTACTCATAACAATTCGCAGTTCGCAGCCCTTGAGAGCTATTTCACTTTTTTCTCATTATAGCAATTTTTTTTTAATTTCCCCCCCCCCCCCGCACCCCTTCCGCCCCCCCACCCCCACCCCGAAGGGGGGCGGGCTGGCAGCAGCTTAGTACGCCGCTCTTCAGCCTACAGAATTTGTTTTAAAAAAATGAAGATAATAAATAATAAAAGCAGGCGATAAAATCGGTGGCTTAAATGGTAAAATGGCGGAAAATTGTGGAACTTATACAAAGGGTTGGTGATGCTAATAAAATACACAGGAAGCAGACAGGTAAAATAATAGACAGACAATTAAAAAACATGGCGACATCCTGGTTTCTGTTCGCAAGGGATATAAAAATCACACCCAGTGACAGCATGATTTCTGTTCGCAACACTTTGGAAAGACGCACAACACTGAACACTCACTTGAACACTGCATTAAAAAGTTGGCACAGATATGACACACCACAGCCGTAGGCAAACGGGGGGGACCTGGAGAGATGATGCCCTTGTCGTGGTTTGATTTACACATTGTTAAGAAAAATTGAACATAACTTCCACCACCACAAATTATTTTCCGGTTTTCAGCAGTAATATCATAACGCCAGAGCACGAGGATTAACATTTGGCGCTGAGGTAGTTGGTATCAAGGTATTGGAAGCTCAGTATCTGAGAGAAGAGAGAGGAAATTGATACATTCATTATGCAGTACTCTTGATTTTACCCTGTTTTGTGCTGAGTACAACCGCCGGTATCCCATCGGCAGTGGTACCTTGCAGTGGCAATCCAAGTTCGCGTCAAAATATGGTCATTTCTGTCTTTTGTTGGTAAATGTTCCAGTTCAATTAAAATATGTCAGTTTTACTCATGGATCTAGACAAAGAAGCTAACCATATGTAGTGAGATGTTTGCGTCCTCAATGTGATACTCATCACATAAGAAACGTATTTATGCGGATTTGCGTTCCCCGTATGAGTCTGGAGAGCCTATACAGGCTCTCTAGATGAGTCACGTTAGAAGAGCCATCTAGCGGAGGTGTTTGGAGATAAGCTACTGCTGGAGTTCAATTTTGCACCGCGAGAGTGCGCTGCAAGCTGCAAGCTCGATTTTAACTGCTCGACGGAAAAAGCTACTTAAAAAGCACGTCCCGGAGATGCAGTATTCTTATATTTTACCGACTAAACTTGTGGCCTGTGCAGGCGTAACGTGCTTATCGGATACCATTTAAGCTGTTACAGCTACTTATAGCAGTTCTTATAGCGAGAACATGGAGTCAAATGAAACTTAAGAGGGAGAATGAAGCTTGTCGATGTCTTCAGTGGGGTCAATCCTGACCAACTGTAGCGAATGATGAAAGTGCTATATGAATTCTTGTGATTCACCTAGCACGCGGGTGATGGGACATCGCAACTCCATCACCTGATTAACTGACGCTACTATCACTGAAGACCCCAACATCTGTAGATAATGAATACAAAAGCAATAAGCGCGTGAAGCCGTGAAAGAAACTGTCGTGTAGCGCCATCTCGTCAGGCTCTAAACGCATTTTGTTTATAAATACTGCAAGGTAGAGCGTGGGTGGTAGGTGTATTTTCTCAGAGACATACGTCTTTACTGTATCCATATAAAAATCATCGGATATCCATGAAGAAGATTTTTAATCTGCAAGTTCAGTTCACCTTACTTATTCAGGATACCTGTTCAATAATAAATCTAAAGCTTTTCAGAAATGAACGGAATATTTTTGAGGCGATAGTCTAATTAAATATTAAAATCGGTTTCGTCCTTCGTTGGATGATACTATTAACTTTCTCTGCCCGGTTCCATCGAATACCCCTTGAAGTGAACTTTACACCAAGTTGCAGTCAACTAGATATACTATCTGATCAAAAGTATGCGGACGTCAATTACTGCACATTGATATGGAGTGTTTCCACCGTTCGCCTTTATGACGGCTGGAAGTTTTCTGGAGATACTTTCAATGAGGTGTCTGCATATCTGTTGATAAATGGCAGTGGGTTCTTCTTTAGGAGCCCAACAAGAGAAAGTAGTGATGTGGGGCGCTGGCGTCTGGAGCTCCATTGGGTTCAGATCGGGACTCTGAGCAGACCAGTCGGTTACAGGAATGTCACCATTGCCTCGCAGAGTCTGCTTTATAACAGGGTGCATTGTCATGTTGATACAGTCATTGTCTCCAAACTGTTTCTGTCCTGTCTGCAGCACACAACGTTAAAAATGTAACCATATACTTTCGCATTTCGCGTATTTTTAAGCGCAGTGGTGGGACCACATCCTAGCCACGAAAAATATCTCCATACTCTAACACGCCTCCCCACTACTTCACTGCTGGCACTACACATGATGGCAGCTAACGTTCTCCAGGCATTCGGCAAATCCAAACTTCCACATAGCACTGTAGCAGAGCATATAATGATGATGTTTGGTTTGTGGGGCGCTCAACTGCGCGGTCTTCAGCGCCCGTACCATGTCCCAATCTTTACACATCCCAATTTTAGCCACGTTCACAAATGATAATGATGATGAAATGATGGGGACAACATAAACACCCAGTCCCCAGGCAAAGCTGCAGAGCACAGCGTGATTCTTCATGCCAAATCAATCGTTTCCAGTCGTCCACTGTTCGGTGGCGTCGCTCTTTGTGCCATATCAAACGTCACTTAACAATGACTACAGAGATATGTGGCTTATGGTATCGCTCGATCATGGTACCCTATTCCTTATAACTCCCTGTGCACAGTCATTGTGCGAACTGGACTGCTGGTAGCACTCTGGAACTCACGAGTGATTCCTGCCGCAGATTTCATGCCATTATTTACAAACGGTCGACGATTCCTGCCCGTCATTACATGAGGTCTGTCTTGTCTTGGTTTAGCTACGGTTGTTCCTTCTTGTTTCCACTTCTCAATCACATCACCATCAGTTGACTTGGGCAGCTGCAGAAGGATTGAAATGTCTCCAATGGATTTGTTACTGAGGTGACATCCGGCGACCAGTTGTAATGGTACTTGATTACGTAACCATTACGGCACCTCACACTCAACCTCTCGATACCAGCAATATTCTACTGTGTTTCTGTAAAGTAGTTAACATATTTCTATGACAACATTCACATTTGATTTCATTAATGTAGAGGTACTTCGATACATCGATATGTACATATTGCAATGATAATATTCTTATGTGTATTCTTTCTTTTGTCACTATGATCTTTGACGTAACTCTGATTTTTAGGCGCATAAGCGGTTATTAGAGAGTCAAGCTTTGGTCGTCATGTTAAAAAGACGCAAATTGTAGTCAGTTTATGAAATGTGAAGTTTAACAGTGAGGAAGATATTTTCAAGTATGTTTTATATTGAAACAAAAGTGTAACTTAAATTCGGAGTGCTGATTACTTTTTTACATCATCATTGTCCTAACTTGCAAAAGTTTAATCTTCAAGAATGGTTTATGAAACACATCTATAAAACTTTTGAATATCGCAGAGTAACACCTAGGCCTCTTTGCATCCGAGCTTGGAATCATCACAACCTAGATTTTCGACGATTGAGCCATGAGTTCACAACGAGACCAGCGTGGGAAACACGAAAACATGAGTGTCTAGTTTATCCACTATTTCAAGAAATGATATCATTAATTGTGCTCTAATGACACCTGCCACATAATATAACTTTGTTGTTGCCCGAAAATGCAATATTCAGTAGTGTGAGCAACACTACAGTCATAATTAATTTTTGACCTTTGTTGTGGTAGGGTTGTTAGACAGTCCATGTTCGAAGTCTCTGAGATCTCCTGCTGTTACTGCTTCTCTACCGGCAACACAACGCCTCCTTTTACAGAGGCGAGTCGGCAGCTCGAGACATCGAGGTCAATTCCACATTACACTGGGGTGTCCGGATGATTTTGATCCGATAACATACATCCTCAAGGGTAGCGCATCCATCTGTGCACCACAGTGGACAGCTATTTTCATCCCCGTCTTGAATATTCATTCAAGTGAACAATCCTAGCAGAAGTGCAAGACTTCATCTTTTCTGTCAATAACGGCACATGAGATTCATATTGCAGTTTGAGTGAAGTGCTGTGTCGTCCGAACAAGACAACAGCCAAGGCAAAAGATGCCATAGAGACTCGCCACTTACGCTTGCGCGAGTTCCACCAGCGTCACGGGCGGCGCTGAGGATGAAGATATCGACTTCGTCTCAGCCAATTGCCTGCCGAGTACAATCCGCCAATGTCCAGACGACAACGGAGAAGCCTACTCGGAAGAGAGATGAGCAGCTCTCGCCCACTTGTTCATAGATCATCGTCCACGGCTGAGTTAGACAAGGAACGTCATGTAGTGAACGCTTAGAAGTGAACAGACAGTTATTGTAAATTGCATTTGCTATGTACTGTGAAGTTTACCTACGATTATTTGCACTTAGCCATTGACGGTTTTTTGTGTTATATTGCATACAAAGTTGCAGACTACATTATTTAAAAAGGCACAAAGATAAGTAAGCCTTTTTAACTCATCTGTGTGACTTCGTTACTTATTTGTTGGAGCGTTGTAGAACCTTCGCTCTTCTAACCTGTTACCTGACCTTGGGGTATAGCTGTGTAATAGTGGCAGGGAGGAGTTGTTTTAGCGGCGTACTGCACAGGAAACCGTTTCACGAACTCACAAACTCGGCCTGCCGTAACAACGGTGGCAACTCGGCCTCCACATCAGTATCGACGAGAGCTTTACAAAACTGGCGACGATGATTTACAAAAGTAAGCGTACGGAGTTTCAGACTGGTCTTTACTGTACATTGAAGATGAAATACATGTTTCATTGTACCATGCGAGAAATAAGAAATAAACTGTTGCATGCAAAACTTAAAACAGCGGAGATTGACTAATTATCGTAAGTTTCACTGTCTGCAATGTATTTTGGTTTCTTGGAATGTGAACAAGTAGCAGCTATAGTCTGAACAGTGCACAGAGAGGCTATAATCTCTGTTGATACATGCAATTTCTCAGCTCACAATTCGACTGCTGGTCTGTACTGTTAGCTGTAGTATATGGAAAAAAAATGATACTCATACGCTGAAGCAGTAATACTTTTTGAGGGAATGTTTTAAGGTATCAGAGAAATTTTAAACTCGAATACGTCGTGGTAATTTCTTTTTCGATTTTCAGTAATATGATGAATACAACAATCCCGATATGTGGTAGTAGTTCCCCGTTTTACATTTTTCTAAGAAAAAGGCTTGGAACACAGAAGCAATTCCAGTGAATATGACTCATCTCAAAGATGCCAGTAATATCAACAGGTAAGGTAACCCAATTTTTTCTAGACGCAATTAAAAAAAAATAGTTCAGCAACGCATAGCTGATTTCAAAAATGGTTCAAATGGCTCTGAGCACTATGGGACTCAACTGCTGAGGTCATTAGTCCCCTAGAACTTAGAACTAGTTAAACCTAACTAACCTAAGGACATCACAAACATCCATGCCCGAGGCAGGATTCGAACCTGCGACCGTAGCGGTCTTGCGGTTCCAGACTGCAGCGCCTTTAACCGCACGGCCACTTCGGCCGGCAACGCATAGCTGAAATTTGTTTTAAATTTGCCCTTCTTCTTCGTAACCCAGCGGTAAAAGTGTCATAAACTCCACAGATGTCCCAGGTTCAATCTCTGCTACTGCCAAAGAATTATCCTTCGGACCAAGTCGGGTGTCAGTGGAGTTCAGAAAAAGCTAAAATCGCTACAATTAAACAGGGCTTCTGGATTCGACGGAACCATTGCCAGATTTTATACAGAATTTGAGCTAAGTTAGATCCCAATTTAACCATAATATACCGTAGATCCATTGAGGCGGTGGTCTCGCGGTTCTAGGCGCTCAGTCCGGAGCCGCGTGACTGCTACGGTCGCAGGTTCGAATCCTGCCTCGGGCATGGATGTGTGTGATGTCCTTAGGTTAGTTAGGTTTAAGTAGTTCTAAGTTCTAGGGGACTGATGACCACAGATGTTAAGTCCCATAGTGCTCAGAGCCACTTGAACCGTTTGAACCATCCGTTGAGGAAAAAAGAGGAAAAAAAAATTGCCAACAATTGGAAGAAAGCACAGTCACATCTGCTTAACAGAAGGGTGGTAAAAGTGATCCACAAAACCACCCTCGAGCTACATCGACGTCCATCTGTTGCTGAATCCCAAGATATTATGGGGCCATACATGATGAGGTGTTATAACTAACCAAAGTTATGCGGGAGCTAACGTGTGGATCAACTGCAACAGCAGCAAGAACATTAATTTCCCTTCTTCTGTCGTCACTTAGTCGTTCGTGGACTCGCGGTAGCGTTCTCGCTTCCCGAGGACGGGATCCCGGGTTCGATTCCCGGCGGGTCAGGAATTTTCACCTGCCTCGAGTTGACTGGGTGTTGTTGTGTCGTCAACCGCTCCACAAACTGCTGCAGATTTCAATACTGGGCTATCAGCAAGCGTCAGCGTGTGAACTATTCCACGAAACATCATCGATATGGGCTTTCGGAGCCGAAGGCCCCCTCGTGCACCCTTGATGACTGCCTGACACAAAGCCTTACGCTTCGCCAGGGCCCGTCAACACCGACATTGGATTATTGAAGATTGGAATCATGTTCTCTGGTCGGACGAGTCTCGTTTCAAATTGTATCGAGCGGTTGGACGTGTACGGGTACGGAGACAACCTCACGAATCCATGGAACCTGCAGGTCAGCAGAGGACTGTTCAAGCTGTTGGATGCTCTGTAACGGCGTGGGGCGTGTGCAGTTGGAGTGGTATGGGACCTCTGATACGTCTAGATACGTGTCTCACAGGTGGCACGTACGTAAGCATCCTGTCTTACAACCTGCATCCATTCATGTTCATTGTGCATTCCGACGGACTTGGACAACTCCAGCAGGACAATGCGACACCCCACACGTCCAGAATTGCTACAGAGTGGCTCCAGGAACACTCTTCTGAGTTTAAACACTTCCACTGGCCACTACTCTCCAGACACGAACATTATTGAGCATATCTGGGATGCCTTGTAATGTGCTGTTCAGACAGCCCTGCAGGATTCATGGTGAAATTCCGCCTCGCGCAACTTCAGACGTTAGTCGAGTCCATGCAGCACCCCCTCTATAGGGGGTGCTGGTCCATGCCAGGTCGTGTTGCGGCACTTCCGTGTGCTCACCGCGGCTTACGTGATATTAGGCAGGTGTACCAGTTTCTGTTGGTTCTTCAGTGTGTATACTTACTACCGACACAGCCCGGCTTCATATGGGCAGCATTAAGTATCTATGGCTACATGACTGACTTTGCGTAGCGTTTTGTTTGCGGCCACGAATAAAATTCAGTATGTGAGTTCATTACTTACGCGATGTAATCAACACAGAGCAGGAAAGTTGTGTGGAGGCATGAATGGTGTGTGTTGCATGTAGAACTGGCGTTTGGACTGACGTATGGCAACGATGGGAGTAAGTAGCGTGTTTGTAATGTGTCAGTAATGTGTTTGGAACCAATGAACGTATTGTGTGCAAATCACGGAGGTAAGTGTGTGTAAGTGATTCACTATGTATCAAAGGCTGGCTGAGACGTGACTAATAAAAGAAAAAAGAATGAAAACCACGCATGATGTAAATGTTAAAATCAAGTTGCAGCACACATCTTGTGGAACTTAGTAGTATGCATTGTGATGCATTGCTGAGACTTTTTGCCACAATTATTGACGTGGACTCTTTATGGCAGACGTCCTTCTTGCCACGTCACGCAAAGAATCACGTCCACATCTAGGTTTGATTGAAAGAACAGACTGTAAGTAAACAAACCAAACTTGCTAAAGTAGTTTTTAGGAAAACGTTTCACTTGAAGGATAAAAAAACACAACATATTTTGGATTCGCATGTTTTTCGCTAAGCAAGGAAACTATATGTTAAAATATTTAATTATTTTAAATTATTTTCGTTATTGGTCATATCTCTTAGAATACATCAAAGTTGAGTAACTGACTCACTACCAGTTGCTCGAAGAATCTGCACTGAATTAAGAGTGTGAATTGCGGCTGCTGAAGTGAGAGAAGCAGAAATTGGCAGCCTGAAATTGTTGTCATATTTCGAAATGGGTCCCTCAAACATCGGTAGATTTCGAAATCTTGTGATTCATGCGCAAGAAACTTCTGAATACTATATAAGGAAAAGTGATCCAGAAATTTCTTGCGGATAAATCACAATATTTTGAAATTTAAGAAAATGGGATTCAGAAATTTCTTGCGAATGAATCACAAGATTTCTAAATACTTCTACCGATGTTTGAGGAATATATATATATATATATATATATATATATATATATATATATCCGTACATTTATTATTAGGCTCCAATTTGTTGTGTTAAAAGATAACTAATTTGGATACAAAATTGCAAGAATTGTTTTTTACGTAATTATGGAAAGAGGACCAGCTTCATGCCAGCATAGAATTCGCAAACATCGTTCATGTGTCCCCCAATTCGCCCTTTTCTCACATGATATGCTGAAAGCCATGGGTCAAAGAAATTAGGAAGCAGTATTTCTTGACTTCCGAAAAGCATCTGACTCTGTATCATTCCAACGTTCGTTTATTTAGGGGTATCAAACAACAAAATTTGTGACTGGATTGAGAATTTCTTGGTACAGGGGACGCAGCATGTTATCTTAGATTGAGAGTCATCGACATAAGTAGAACTAAGTGTACCCAAGGGAAGTGTGTTCGAACTGTTGTTCGCGTTGTATGTTAATGACACGGCAGACAACACAATATTAACAGTAACCCCAGGAGAGAGGAGATTAGTGTTTAACGTCCCGTCGACAACGAGGTCATGAGAGACGGAGCGCAAGCTCGGGTGAGGGAAGGAAGGGGAAGGAAATCGGCCGTGCCCTTTCAAAGGAACCATCCCGGCATTTGCCTGAAGCGATTTAGGGAAATCACGGAAAACCTAAATCAGGATGGCCGGAGACGGGATTGAACCGTCGTCCTCCCGAATGCGAGTCCAGTGTGCTAACCACTGCGCCACCTCGCTCAGTAACCCCAGGTTTTGCAGATGATGCTGTTGTCTATAATGAAGGGCAGTCTGGAAACAC
The DNA here is from genome assembly GCF_023864345.2 of Schistocerca serialis cubense. Classification (NCBI taxonomy): domain Eukaryota; kingdom Metazoa; phylum Arthropoda; class Insecta; order Orthoptera; family Acrididae; genus Schistocerca; species Schistocerca serialis. Next base: position 561,728,265 of record NC_064638.1, on the reverse strand, counting down.
CTGCGCAAATATCAAGCAATCAGGTCTTGATAAGATTTCAGAGTGGTGCAAAGACTGACTCGTTTGAAATGTTGAGAAATGTAAACTTTGCACTTCGCAAAACGCAGGACTACAACTTCAATGAATCACAGTTGCAATCCGTGTACTCGTAGAATTTCCTGGGTGCAACAGTTTGTAGGGATAAAAAGTGGAACGATCACACAGGCTCAATCTTAATAAGGCAAGTTCAGCGCTTGGGACCCATACCAGACTGCATCTATCTTCCTCTTAAAACCCAGATACCTCTTTAATCTTCCTTATCAATTTCTCTTTGAATCTCGCTCCAGTAAATTTGTCATTTATTCCCGCAGAAAATTTATTATAGTTTTAGAAGGATTGCAGTCGCGAAGACTCCATTTAAAGCAGTTAATGTTTGCGTTCTTCGAACAAATTTCGTTCCATGTAACACACTTTTCTTTGACGTATGTAGTGTTTCGTCATGCAAATGAGATAGTGCTATCTTGCCCTTGAACCTTATCTCCAGCACAGAAAACTACACGTGCTCGTGTCGACTTCGCCTTATCACAAAATTCCTATCTTCTGTTACACCTCTTGTAATCTGCCGCGATGTAAATATGACGTACTACTTACGTATATTTACGGAGTGAAGTGGTACAATGGCGAAGCATGGGACCTGGTTGTGAACCACAGCCTGGCCATCGTGATGCGTCTCCCAGATTACGTTATAGCATTATATTTTGGGATGGCTACGTTTGGCATTCCTTATGTGGTCGTTCCTCCAGTCAAACGATGGAACACAAACACAAACGCAGTCTCACTGTAGTTGGTTTCTCTTCTTAATATTTATTCACTAGAGCTGTTACTACTCCCCAAGGAGTGCTGTTGGTCTGTAATTTTCAAAATCAATCTTTAGCGAGAGGAACCTATTTGCTATAGTTACCTACAGACTTTTACCCTATGTTTATATAATGGGTCGAGGTTACACGATATTTTAGTATTTGTTTTATAATTCAAGTGAAAACAAAATATAAAAAATCTTTTCTTAATGCATATTTAGAGTTAGTTCTTATTTTTTAAGAATCCAATTTCCCTGAGTTGCCCAGTACATGTGTATCACAGTTTAACGTGTAGGGGCTTATATACCAGTATCTGATTGCTTGAAAGAATAATATAAAATACCAGATAAGAATAACAGCTGAAAAGAAAACCAGACTATATTAACATAAGAAATAAGTAAGTGAAATGACATTGCTATATGTACACTCCTGGAAATTGAAATAAGAACACCGTGAATTCATTGTCTCAGGAAGGGGAAACTTTATTGACACATTCCTGGGGTCAGATACAGATCACACTGACAGAACCACAGGCACATAGCCACAGGCAACAGAGCATGCACAATGTCGGCACTAGTACAGTGTATATCCACCTTTCGCAGCAATGCAGGCTGCTATTCTCCCATGGAGACGATCGTAGAGATGCTGGATGTAGTCCTGTGGAACGGCTTGCCATGCCATTTCCACCTGGCGCCTCAGCTGGACCAGCGTTCGTGCTGGACGTGCAGACCGCGTGAGACGACGCTTCATCCAGTCAAAAAAATGGTTCAAATGGCTCTGAGCACTATGGGACTCAACTGCTGAGGTCATTAGTCCCCTAGAACTTAGAACTAGTTAAACCTAACTAACCTAAGGACATCACAAACATCCATGCCCGAGGCAGGATTCGAACCTGCGACCGTAGCGGTCTTGCGGTTCCAGACTGCAGCGCCTTTAACCGCACGGCCACTTCGGCCGGCCTTCATCCAGTCCCAAACATGCTCAATGGGGGACAGATCTGGAGATCTTGCTGGCCAGGGTAGTTGACTTACACCTTCTAGAGCACGTTGGGTGGCACGGGATATATGCGGACGTGCATTGTCCTGTTGGAACAGCAAGTTCCCTTGCCGGTCAAGGAATGGTAGAACGATGGGTTCGATGACGGTTTGGATGTACCGTGCACTATTCAGTGTCCCCTCGACGATCACCAGTGGTGTACGGCCAGTGTAGGAGATCGCTCCCCACACCATGATGCCGGGTGTTGGCCCTGTGTGCCTCGGTCGTGTGCAGTCCTGATTGTGGCGCTCACCTGCACGGCGCCAAACACGCATGCGACCATCATTGGCACCCAGGCAGAAGCGACTCTCATCGCTGAAGACGACACGTCTCCATTCGTCCCTCCATTCACGCCTGTCGCGACACCACTGGAGGCGGGCTGCACGATGTTGAGGCGTGAGCGGAAGACGGCCTAACGGTGTGCGGGCCCGTAGCCCAGCTTCATGGAGACGGTTGCGAATGGTCCTCGCCGATACCCCAGGAGCAACAGTGTCCCTAATTTGCTGGGAAGTGGCGGTGCGGTCCCCTACGGCACTGCGTAGGATCCTACGGTCTTGGCGTGCATCCGTGCGTCGCTGCGGTCCGGTCCCAGGTCGACGGGCACGTGCACCTTCCGCCGACCACTGGCGGCAACATCGATGTACTGTGGAGACCTCACGCCCCACGTGTTGAGCAATTCGGCGGTACGTCCACCCGGCCTCCCGCATGCCCACTATACGCCCTCGCTCATAGTCCGTCAACTGCACATACGGTTCACGTCCACGCTGTCGCGGCATGCTACCAGTGTTAAAGACTGCGATGGAGCTCCGTATGCCACGGCAAACTGGCTGACACTGACGGCGGCGGTGCACAAATGCTGCGCAGCTAGCGCCATTCGACGGCCAACACCGCGGTTCCTGGTGTGTCCGCTGTGCCGTGCGTGTGATCATTGCTTGTACAGCCCTCTCGCAGTGTCCGGAGCAAGTATGGTGGGTCTGACACACCGGTGTCAATGTGTTCTTTTTTCCATTTCCAGGAGTGTATATGAAAATACGTCTATCTATGAACATGTCATGTGAAACAAAATATTAGTTTCGACCTTTTAAAGTTTCAGTCCAAACTGCAGCGGTAAAACGAAGAATGGCAGATGTAATCAGCATTCGCTCCAGTCACAATGCAATAGAATAATAACTTTATCATTATAAATTTCAATACTTCATGGCTGTATCCTGCTCTGTTTATTATTAATTACTGGTCTCAGCTGTTTTTATGTGTGTGCAGAGAACGAGATTATTCATCTTATGATGATAATCATTTGAGGAAGCAGACTTACATTCACTGGGTGATGGCAAAGCCATGTTGCAGCCATGGCTTAAAACAACCGTATGTTGCAGCTTCTCGGCTCATGCGCCACAGCACTTTCTTTTTTTTATCTCAAACACGTATATCCGTGTCAGTAAAATTAGAAACCAGCAAACAAGAATCCGAATACACCTTATCGAGGTACATGGTCCACAAGTCACTGTACAGTATACGCGGGGAGTACTGTGTCTCAGTTTGTAATTCATGTACTAGCAAATGGAGCGAAGTAAATGTCATCGCCCGTATGCTTTCTGTACGAGCTCTAATCTCTTATTTTGTTTTTTCAGTCCTTACGCGAAATGAATGTCTGAGAGAGCTGAATCGTCTTGCCTTCGTCGTAAATGCTGGTTATCTGATTTTCTTCAGTAACTTTTTTAGAATGTCTCCTTCCCTCCGAAGATTCCCATGAAGGCTCAAGAAAATTCTGTAACACTCTGCTTCTGATCGAAGAGACCGGTAACAACAAACCTAGCAGCATGCTTCTGAACTGCTTCGATGTTTTCCTTTAACCCAATCTGTTGGGGATCCAGAACATTCGAACAGTACTAAAAAATGAGTCGAAGAAGCGTTCTGCTACTGGTTTTTTTTAATAGTTGCGCCTGAGCTACAATTTCCCAGTTCTCTCGCATTAACTGACCTTATCTGCCCGTTCCATTTCGTATTGCTTCATAACGTCGCATGATTGAGTCAGTCAAAATTTCATCAAAACTGAATTCATACATTACAGGAATGTTCTCCAAAGCATCCGCATTAACTTACATTTAACCAAAAATCATATATGAGCTGTAAAGGCCAATGCCCTGGCCGAATATTATTACGCTTAAAGTGTTTACATTCTCGACGTATGTGCGAACAGAGGTCATTTAACTTTCCGTCACTGTATGTAGCTAAAGAAGGACAGACCATACCGACATAAATATGTTAGATCAAAACAAATACGAAGAGCAGTACAGGAGCGCAAAAGTGGGGAAAGACGGCAGTCTTACTGCCTCGAATTCAGCGCAGTGTAAAAATAAACAGACATCTCAGATATATCAAAAGTGTGTTTCGGGTCATCGGTAGTTCCGTCTCAGATGACATAACAAAAAAAAAAAAAAAAGACTTTATCTCTTATTCGCCCATGACTAACCAATCGCGTTTGCAGAGAGAATATGCAACGAGGCGTTGGCTCGAGATTTGCAGACAACGCGTGTGATGATCTGTCGTGTGACAGAATTAACATGAATCTAACCCTCTCGACTTCAAAAATCGGTAAAAAGCACTCAACCGATATCTGATCGATGGTGCTGACTAACAGCTACCTTATTCTCGAATCTAATTTTTCATATGTTAGATGTTGGTTCTCACGTACTACAACGCACACTTTCTCAATAGAAGGTTGCTCGAAGGAAGATACTTAGGAAAATTTACGGGCTAGTGAATGATAGAGGGTTTTGGCGAATCAGAAATAATAAGATGAGAGAGTTTTATAGCAAACTAGATATGGTGACACAAATAAAAAGTAATAGACTACATTGGTTGGAACATGTAGAAGGAATGGTGGAGAACAGCATAGTCAAGAAAGTTTTCAAAGAAAAACCAGGTAGACGCGGTGTAAGGGGCAGACCAAGGACCAGATGGCTAGACAAGTGGGGGAGAACTTGAGTTGAACGGGTGTTAGAAGATGGAGAGCCAAGATAGCCAGCACAGAAGAGCGGGCGGAGATTGTCCAGGATGTAGCTGCAGCGCCAAGGAGTAAGTAAGCAAGTGCGTTATCGTACCAATTATTTTACACACACTGCTTGACAACAAAAGGGGAACCGCCGAGCAGAAAACGGAACTTCACTGGTTGAGAGGTTATGTGATGTTATTTCAGTCGATTCATATTTACCAAGAAATTGGCAGTACGAGTCCACTTACGAGTATGATGGCCTGGAATCATGCACTGATTCGGTTGAAAAGGGTATCAAATAAACTTGTTGTATACCCTGCTGAAGCAAGCTGGTCCACAACTGTTGTAACTGGTGCGCGATATCGTGGATCCTGGCTCTGGGACAGAGTTGATATTCGACCTGCTCCCACACATGTTCCGTCGGGAACAGACCTGGGGATCTTGCTGGCCACGGGAGTACCTCATAATCACGGAGACATTTCATAAGGAAAGATGCCGTGAGTTGAGGAGCATCGCCCTGTTGAGAAATAGCAATACGATTCTGTTGGGTGAATGGTAGCGCATGAGGACACAGGATGTCCACGACGTACTGTTGTGCTGTCAGACTTCCCTCAGTCACAATAAGCTCTGACCTGAAATCATACCCGATGGCTTCCCGCACTATGACGCTGGGAGGAACAACGGAGCGCTTCCCGAAAACACTGGAAAGTGGGACTTTTCCACAGGGTGCCGCCATACCCGCTCACGATGGTCATCTAGGGTAGCGCACAACCGCGTTTCATCGCTGAACACGAGGTGACACCATTCATCAACAGTCCACGCTTCATGATCACGGCACCATTGCAAAGAAGCCGTTTGTTTTATGGTGTTAACCGCTTGAATCCATTACATTTCACGAATTGCAGGCGGAAATGTGAAGGGGTTATGCTATGGTACAGAATACGGCGATCCTTCCTTGTGATGGTTCGACGTTGTCGACTGAAGCCCCGATGGCGTGTATGCCTTCAATCGCGTTCCCATACAGACCAACATTGGGCCTCTGGTGGCCGTTTTACCTGTCACAGAGAACTGAAACTAGAATCATTTACATACCCGCAGATGAGGTGTACGTTTATGAAGTTGCATTGACATCCGACCATGTCTTCTGAGTGCTTCACTTGTTTTGTCAGTCAGAGTATACCGTAGAGACTCGACCGTGCGAGGTGGCGCAGTGGTTAGCATACTGATTTCGCATTCTGGAGGACGACGATTCAAACTCGCGTCCAGCCATCCTGATTTAGGTTTTCCGTGATTTCCCAGGATCGCTCCAGGCATATTCCGAGATGGTTCCTTTGAAAGGACACGGCCGACTTCCTTCACCATCCTTCCCTAATCCGATGGGACTGATGACCACGCTGTTTGGTTACCTTCCCCGAATCAACCAACCAACATCGGGCCTCTGCCACATCGGAATGCCCCACAACTATGGATATTGTCGATTCGACCAGCCAACCAAATTGACACCCGCAACAGGGCCCTTTCCAGCTCTGTCAGGCACTGGTAATGTTGTCTCACAACGACTAGGGGGCGTGTTAGTCTCCTTGACATTGAACACTCAACATCTGACGCTGGTCATGTCCCTTATATACTCTACCAGGCTTGGTAACAATAATAAACACGAAAAAATCTTATGCACTACGGTGGCCGTTCTACCTGACATAGAGAATTGAAACTAGAATAATTTACATACCCGCAGATGATGTGTACGTTTATGAAGTTACATTGACATCCGAACATGACTTCCGAGTGCTTCACTTGTTTGTCAGTCAGAGTATGCAGATCGTAACTCGATAGATGGGCACGTGAACAAAAACCGTATCAAGCACTGCAGTAACTGCCGTTATTTTAGGACACCTGGTGAAATGAGTGTGTTTCATTATCGGTTCCTTTCTTCTGTCTGCAATACTAAATAATGAGACAGTTAAAAGCAGATAAATATAGTACTACGCTTCCAAGACACGCAGACACATATCGTACATCAGTCTGCAACCCATCTACGTCCGCAAGTATACTCTGCAATTCGCAGTTTACTGAATAGTGAAGAATGTTTCGTATATAACCTGAAGAGCCAAAGAGACTGGAGATAGATCCCTTATCATTTAACTACAAAATAGCAGGTCAGCAACTGGAAGCAGTTAATTCCATAAATTATCTGGGAGTACGCATTAGGAGTGATTTAAAATGGAATGATCATATAAAGTTGATCGTTGGTAAAGCAGATGCCAGACTAAGATTCATTGGAAGAATCCTAAGGAAATGTAATCCGAAAACAAAGGAAGTAGGTTACACTACGCTTGTTCGCCCACTGCTTGAATACTGCTCAGCAGTGCGGGATCCGTACCAGATAGGGTTGATAGAAGACATAGAGAAGATCCAACGGAGAGCAGCGCGCTTCGTTACAGGATCATTTAGTAATCGCGAAAGCGTTACGGAGATGATAGATAAACTGCAGTGGAAGACTCTGCAGGAGAGACGCTCAGTAGCTCGGTACGGGCTTTTGTTAAAGTTTCGAGAACATAACTTCACCGAAGAGTCAAGCAGTATATTCCTCCCACCTACGTATATCTCTTGAAGAGACCATGAGGATAAAATCATAGAGATTAGAGCCCACACAGAAGCATACCGACAATCCTTCTTTCCACGAACAATACGAGACTGGAATAGAAGGGAGAACCGATAGAGGTACTCAAGGTACCCTCCGCCACACACCGTCAGGTGGCTTGCGGAGTATGGATGTAGATGTAGATGTAGATGTAGACCTAATGTCATGTAGGGCCCCCGAGAACACGCAGAACTGCCGCAACACGACGTGGCATGGACTCGACTGATGTCTGAAGTTGTGCTGGAGGGAACTGACGCCATGAATCCTGTGGAGCTGTCCATAAGTCCGTAAGAGTGGTCGGGTTGGAGATCTCTTCTGAACAGCACGTTGCAAGGCATCCCGCATATGCTCAATAATGTTCGTGTCTGAGGTCTTTGGTGGCCAGCGGAAGTGTTTAAACTCATAATAGTGTTCCTGGAGCCACTCTGTAGTAATTACGGACGTGTGGGGTGTCGCATTGTCCTTCTGGAATTGCCCAAGTTCGTCGGAATGCACAATGGACATGAATGGATGCAGATGATCAGACAGGACGCTTACATACGCGTTACCTGTGAGAATCGTATTTAGACGTATCAGTGGTCCTATATCACTCCAACTGCACGTTCCCCACACCGTTGCAGAGCCTCCACCAGCTTGAACGGTCCCCTGCTGACACGCAGGACCCATGGATTCATGAAGTTGTCTCCATGTTGCCGACCAGCCAACATGTTTCCAGTCGTCATCAGTTGAATGCCGGTGTCGACTGGCCTAGGCGAGGCGTAAAGCTTTGTGTCGTGCAGTCATCAAGGCTACACGAGTGGTCCTTCGGCTCCGAAAGTCCATATCGATGACGTTTCGTTGAATAGTTCCCAATCTGACACTTGTTGATGGCCCAGCACTGAAATCTGCAGCAATTTGCGGAAGGGTTGGACTTCTGTCACGTTGAACGATTCTTTTTAGTCGTAGTTGGTCCCATTCTTGCAGGATTTTTCTCCGACCGTAGCGATGCCGGAGATTTGATGTTTTACCGGATTCCTGATATTCACGGTACTCTCGTGATATAGTCGTACGAGAAAATCGCCACTTCATCGCTGCCTTGGAGATGCTGCGTCCCATCGCTCTTGCACCGACTACAACACCACATTCAAACTCACTTAAATTCTGTTAACCCTCCACTGTCGCAGCAGTAACCGATCGAACAATTGTACCAGACACTTGTTGTAGGCGTTGCCGACCGCAGCGCCGTATTCTGTCTGTTTACATATCTCTATATTTGAATACGCATGCGTATACCTCTTTTTTTTGGCGCTTTAATTTATATTTGCGAGTTTCCGTGTGACAAGAATCACGGATGGATCGAGGAAGATACGGCTATACATGCCTCAGTTCGCGTTCTAATCTTTCTTATCTTATTCTGTGGTCCCTACTCGCGATATGCGATAGAACAAGAGAAATGTTACACAGTCTTCCTGGAAGTCATGTTTTCTAAATTTACTCAGCAGAGTTTCTTCCCAAGCTTCCCATTTAAGTACCCCTTGCAGGTCTGGCACACTTTCATGTCGCTATATAGGTCTGTTACGATCCTAACAGCAGGTCTTTGCATTCTCTCGAGGCGTCCTATGATGGTTCAAATGGCTCTGTGCACTATGGGACTTAACATCTGAGGTCATCAGTCCCCTAGAACTTAGAACTACTTAAACCTAACTAACCTGAGGACAACAGACACATCCATGCCCGAGGCAGGATTCGAACCTGCGACCGTAGCGGTGGCGCGGTTCCACGTCCTATGATGCCTAGTGGATAAGGGCTCTAAACACTGGAACAGTTCTTAAGGATTGGTTGGACGAGATAATATTGTGCGATCTCAAAAAATGGTTCAAATGGCTCTAAGCACTATGGGACTTAACATCTGAGGTAATCAGTGCCCTAGGCTTAGAATTGCGTAAGCCTGACTAACGTAAGGACATCACACACATCCATGCCCGAGGCAGCATTCGAACCTGCCACCGTAGCAGCAGTGCGGTTCCGGACTGAAGCGCCTAGAACCGCTCGTCCACGGCGGCCGGCTATGCGATTTCATTACAAATGCACCGTACACTCCAATAAAGCCATGTCTTCCATTTTCTTTCCTTACTGCTGCTCACATCGCGTCGTAGATGTGATAGGCTCCAGACGTTAATCACTGATCGTGTGATCGTATAATCGGATTCTTTTTGTGTGCTCCTCATTTATGCACCCTTAAAGAGAGCTGTCGTTCAGTAGTTACGTGCAAACGCTAATTAACAGCCCCATTTGATAAATCGTTTATTGTCTCAATGCTGGCCGTCGTGATACGCTTTCTTGGGACACAACCAACTTTATCTTGTTTTCTGCAGAAAATTCGCCGTCCAGTGTAACGTGCCGTGCTAGCAGTCAAAGCTCCGCTGGCGATAATGATATTCATGAAATGTGTTCGCAGTTGCGAAAACAGACAACAGTCAAACGTATAATGCAATGACGACAGTGAAAATTTGTGCCAGACCAGGACTCGAACACGGATATCCCTGTTATCGCCAGCGGTTTCGTTACCATTAAGCTAACCGATAACGCTTCACAGCCGGACGCAAACTTCCGTATGTCGCCAGCCATGCATCTACAAACTGCACTGGTACATTCATTATGTATATTCCTGTACAGGGGAGACATTTTAATTGAAAGTCGCTTGCCCGATATAGGCGAATAAATACGATATTGCCATGCCTACGTTATTCAGAAATACGAAGCAAAGTCACTTCGAACATGCGTGCATGGCCAGTCGAACACTGCATCGCACTTTTGAACAACACATACTCTGCAGTATCGTAAAATGAAATTATTGAGGAAGGAAAAAATCCTAAAGCTATGATGAACCAGCGCACCTTATACGCAAACTGCAAAAATTTCTTAATAGCGCTGAAGAAAAGCCGGCCGCTGTGACCGAGCGGTTCTAGGGGCTTCAGTCCCGAGCCGCGCTGCTGCTACGGTCTCAGGTTCGAATCCTGCCTCGAGCAGGGATGTGTGTGATGGTCTTAGGTTAGCTAGGTTTAAGTAGTTCTAAGTTTAGGGGACTGATGACCTCAGATGTTAAGTCCCACACTGCTTAGAACCATCCCATTCCAGCTGAAGAAAAATAACGTTGACTCAAAATGCTAAAAATGCTAAAAAATGAAGTTTCATTTGTTGTCTGTTTGCGATGGTTTTGCGTAAGAGTGCGGCGTACTTGTGAGTTACTTTATCACACTGTCCATATGTCATGCGATTTCATAACTGAAACACGGCACAATTTTTATTTTACGACTTGTTATGAAAACCTGCCAAACAGGTCTTTGTTTTCGAGCTGCAAAGTTCCACACAACACATGTGAACTTGCCCTGTGAAGTCTGTGCGTGTACTATTCTTTTGTGGCCGATGTGACGCCTTTTCATTCCGTAGGCGTAAAGAGCCAAAGTTTTTAGAAGTATTTGACTACTGTGTAGCCTCTTACTGTCAGAGGGCAGCTATGATATTGCCTAATGTCTGAAAACGTTTGCATAAGTCGAAAGTCTTTGGAAAGGAGAAGGAAAGGAGGATTACTGTTTAATGTCCCATCAACGACGAAGTCAATAGAACGAACTCCAAATGGGGAAGAATAGGGAAGTAAATCTTTTTCTAAAGAACCATTCTGACATTTGCCTTAAACGACTTAGGAATACAACGGAAAATCTGAGATCTGCACCGTCCTCCTCCAGAACGCGAATCTAGTACTCCAGTTTCTCATCATTATGCCACCTGCGTCCATAAAACTTCTCCAAATTAGCACTTGTTAGAATATGAGAGCTATTCGGGAAGTAAGGAATGATCGGTCGCAAAATGGAAACCACCGTGAAAATCCGATGAAGCTTTGCACATATGTGTTGGACAATTTCTCTAGCATGTCCATAGATAGCATCATGTCGCTCTTTCAGTTCTTAGCGCATACTGGGCGCGCAAAGATGCCTAGAAAAAAGTGCCCGCCGCCAGGTATTGATGCCAGCCGTGAGGTTTCGCATCGTTACGTGCAACCCCACATAATGTACCTCTAATGCATTTCGTTCTTCGATAGTTCTCGACTGCACACTACAGGGCAATGTGGACGCACCTGCAGAGTTTTCGGTGGTAAGTGCTTGATCACCCCCCATAGAGCCCGGATTTGGCTCTCTCTGCTCACATGAACCGCTGGCGAGGAAGACAGAATTTTGGCACAGACCACGAACTGCAGTTCAACGTAGAAATTGTCGGAAATCAGGGAGTTGCCTTCTACGATGAGGGTATTGGAAAGTTGGTACAACACTACGACAGACGTCTAAGTCGGAGCGGCGACTATGTAGAGAAGCAGCTGGAAGGTGTAGCTAATCGTTGCAGAGAAAAAAAACTTTTGATTTCCAATGTGGTTTCCATTTCGCAACCAATCTTTCCTTGAAATAGTTACTCTAAGAACTGTATCCCATAATTTCCTAGTTTCCCTTTTTATTAAATACTTTGAACAGTTGATACTTATTTTACGTCTTAAACTTACTGCAGTTTTAGATTTTTTTTTCATCAGACGCTTTTGCTTTTATTTATGAAGCATCTTCTGATGTCATCTGAAAATATGGTACCGACAATACGTCTGAAAGTGTGGTACCGACAATACGTTCCTACATTTTGCTGTTCACGTGTACGGCCTTCATAAAGTACGTTACACATGTCGTCTGACGCTAACAGCAATGCGCAACGCGAATGGCGCCTCGTCAGCAGACAGTGCATGTTTGGGGTCTTCTGTAGGCACAGTTCTACAGTGAATTACAAAGTTGAAGTACGAGGGACAGTACGATTCTTTTGGACAAAACACCTAAACTGCACCCAGATTCATCAGGAAGTTCTGGCGGTATTCGGACCAAATGAAATATCACGTTCAGTCGTAGAGAAATTGTGCCAAAAATTTGACTAAGGTCGCACAGCGGTGGGTTATGCTGACAGGGAAGGAAGGCCGTCGATATCGACCACAGACGACAATGTCCAGGTAATCGATGGACTGATTCACAGTAATCACATAGTGACTACCGCGGGCATAGCTCGGCAGACGCGCTTCTCAACAGGCAGTACTCATTCCATCGTCCGAAATCGTCTGCAGAATCGGAAATTTTGCTCACGCTGGGTTCTGTGATCGTCACCTGCACACAAGGGCGCAAGTTGTAAGGACTTGCTTGGCGTGGAACGCAATGATTTCCTAAGGCGCATCATTAAGGGCGATGAGACATGAGTCCCTAATTTTATGTCTCCAACAAAGAAGGCGTCTATGGGATGAAATGCAAAGCTACGCCATCGTCAGGTAAAGGTCATGCCCACTGTTTTATTCGATTGTGAGAAGTTGTATACTCAGAGATTATGGTAAAGGGCACAATCATTAATGCTGATTCATACTGTGGACGATGACTACTTTGCGCAAGATTGTAAAGAACAAGAAAAGTGGAAAATAACGCAAAGTCATTGTTTTACTGCACGGCAGTGCAACATAACACACGAGTTTTGGTGACTATGTTGAAAAATAGTGTCAAGTATTGCGTCCCTTTGAAGTATAGTGCAGCATTGAATAAAAGTAACTTGGCCTGCCGTAAAAATGTTTAACTTTCTTTTTGAAGTCCTCTCGGAGTTTAAAAACCGCTCGTCTTTATATATTTCACGTAATGTTTATTTACGATGTTTTTCCTCTTTTTTCATGTCTTCAAGTCCACTGTCTTTTTTTTTTCTCTCGTTGTCCAGAGGAGTACGGAAAACTTGGTTTCACTTTCATCCTTTGTGACTTTTCGACTTCTGTGAAGCTACTTTTTGTTTTGCTGCGTTTGTCTTTTTTGCATTTCACCTTCCTTTTGTAAAACTTCGCTTGTTTCAGGACGTGTCGCTGTGCCATTTGCGATGGCGATTAAGTGCAAACATGTTGGTTCAAATGGCTCTGCGCACTATGCGACTTAACTTCTGAGGTCATCAGTCGACTAGAACTTAGAACTAATTAAACCTAACTAAACTAAGGACGTCACACAAATCCATGCCCGAGGCAGGATTCGAACCTGCGACCGTAGCGGTCACGCGGTTCCAGACTGTAGCGCCTAGAACCGCACGGCCACACCGGCCAGCGCAAACATGTTGTTCTTAGTGTCTCAGACCAACTTAAGATAATGGATCAATTGACAGAAGGCACTAATGTGTCAACATAAGCTCAGGAAATGCAACAATACCGGACATTGAAAAGAACGGTGATATCATTATAAAATTTGCGAGTGCACTTGACGGTGAAGGTGAAAGGTTGCACAGAAAAATTATGAAAATGTCAGAAACTTCGGATTTAGACACTTTAATAGCTCTTTTCTTAATATGAATCTGTGTTTCCACCTGAAGAGCCACCAATCAGCCAATTTGTATCCTAACTGGCTGGTCTGACTAAAGAATCTTCAAGACATGAAGAGCGCGATGAGCAAAATACCGAAGATTGGCTTGAATGTGATGTCGATGACAGTGGCTATCAAATACTGAGGGACGATGAAATAAGCGATAGTGCCATCGACGACCAATAGACTTGCAAGGATGAGGAAGAGAGACAATTCATTGAGCAAGCTTTTCACTGCCTTTAGGCAGAAACAACGCTTAGCCTGCGGCTAAGCTATTTCACCGCGACATCTTTTATTCCAGTAGTGAGAGTTTAGCAGGGTATGCAAGAGAACATCTGTGATGTTTGCCAAATATGGGTAGGTCTGGCTGTGTGGGCTGCTTTGATAGCTCAGTTTTTAAGGACACAGCCCGGGGATGGTTCCGAGTCCCGGGCCGGCAGAGCTTTAATGTGACAGCAAGGTTTGAAAACAACACGTATTCCGCTGCAGAGAGAAAGACTGATTCTGAATTCTGTTTATTACTTTTATGAGATATAAAGGAAAGCCCAAATTTCTTTTTAGTCAACATATCTTTGGAGGTGTCTTTGCAGAATGCTTTCGATTCTATAATGTTATGACTAGGTGTATAAATGTCATCTGTACATAATGCTCTTTTACGAAATTTCAACTATAGACTAAATTCATACAGAAATTCTATCAACTTCAGTGAAATCACGCAGTGAGGGAACGAGGATTAGATCATTGGTACTTGTCCCACGACGAGGTCATTAGAAACAGAGCACGAGTAGACGAGAAAGCGAGAAGACACCAGAATCCGTCTCAAGTAACGGAGTAAAGCCGCGGAAAAACTAAATAAGATTGATAAGACAGGGATAGAAGTTCACACCTATCGACTAGTAGTTTAAAATCTGCTCGCCTTCGCTGGTGAATGACGAGGTGATTAAGTTGGACTGTTGTGCAGGGAGAATAGCATTTAAATCTCCTCCGATCGCATAGAATATGATTTTTTAGGTTTCCTTTTATCATACTCTAGCATGATATTTCGAACGAGACAATAAATCATTTTGTTCTTTCATTCTTGTCCAAATGGCTTAGTACTCAGTCTCCATTGACCTTGAACCCAGTATTTGCTCCTCTCGCTGCAATATCAGAACAGGTTCTCCAGATCTGTCAGCGTAAAAGGTGAGCTTATTAATAGTTCCTGTCTCGAATACACAGGAAATAAAGGTAAGATAAGACAGCATTTCCCACAAAATTAGTACATTACAAGCAGAACTAAGCCCCTCGCAATGATAGCATTACAAGTATCCGATTTAACGCTGCAAAACTGGCTTCATCCGCTTAGTTTGTGGACGTATAAAAGTATCGAGACGTCGTGAGTGCGAGAATATGACGTCTAACAGGTTGCGCCGAAAATAGCACTTTCCTGTTTGGCGGGGCAAAATGTTCTAAACAGACTGAAGGATGCGTACACGTACCAAGGAACATTCGCGGTCGGCTGGGCGCTACACTGACAACCCAATGTCAAACCGAGAATACGGCGGATGTCGAATGAAGACGGCTCCTGAGGAGATTAGTGTTTAATGTTCCGTCGACGACGATGTCATTAGAGACCGGACGCAAGTTCGGATTGGGAAAGGATGGCCAACGAAGTCGGATGTGCCCTTAAAATGCAGTCATCCCGAAATCTGCCTGAAGCGATTTAGGGAAACCACGGAAAATATAAATATGTATGACCGGTTAGGGATCTGAACCGCTGTCCTCCCGGATGTAAGTCCATTGTCTCACGAATACGCAACCTTTATGAGTGAGGCGGTTGTAGAGGAGCATGTTAGTGCTAAACAAATGTATTACCCTTACAATGCATATCCTTGATGGACGCTGGCTATGTTTCCATATTATCTAGGCGGTGACGATGATGTTTGGTTTGGAGAGCGCTCAACTGCGCGGTCATCAGCGCCCGTACAGAGTCCCAATTTTTACACAGTCCATTTTCTTTTCACAATCCAATCCTATCACTCTCACAAATGATGATGGTGATGAAATGATGAAGACAACACAAACACCCAGTCCCCGAGCAGAGAAAATCCCCAACACGGCCGGGAATGTCTAGGCGGTGATAGCTCTCATATCTACGACATTATAAACGCTGCAGAACCAGCGAGGAAAGGAGTATGTGACAACAATAACTAAAACAACAGCCATGATGATAGGACGTCTGTTAAGATATCAGAGAATAACTTCCATAATCCCAGAGAGGGCAGTAGAGGGTGAAAGATGTAGGAGAAGAAAGAAATCAGACTACCTGAACTCGTAATTGAGGACTTTGGATGTAAGAACTGCTCTGAGTTGAAGACAGGAGTGGAAATCGTGACGGGCTGCATAATGTGAATCTAAAGACAGTCGACCCTTAAAAGATGTACTTGACTAGACATACTTGATCATTTTGATTGCTGATCGAACCGATGAAAATTTCGCACTTCGTTATTTTACATCTCCTCCCATTGTTTCAGTTATTCATTCGCGTGTCGTTCTTCGTTAATACCGTAATGAAGGAAGAATGCCGATAATGTGTAACGAGTCGATGATAAAGTCGCACGCAAAAGCAGCATTAATGAACTATGTGTTCACCTAATCTTGGCATTTAACTGCCACTGAAATTAATTTTCTCTACTCAATTCTACTCAATTTGTGTTTAAAAAATCTGTAACTGATTATCTTATGTAATTACCAGAAAATCTGTTGAGCTGAAAGATTCTACTGCTTTCCCAATTACGCTGAG
This sequence comes from Schistocerca serialis cubense, assembly GCF_023864345.2. Classification (NCBI taxonomy): domain Eukaryota; kingdom Metazoa; phylum Arthropoda; class Insecta; order Orthoptera; family Acrididae; genus Schistocerca; species Schistocerca serialis. Next base: position 561,711,599 of record NC_064638.1, on the reverse strand, counting down.
TAGCTACTGCTCATCTACTGCTGCTTGCTTGAAGCTTGTGTAACTATACCGCTAGGAGAAGGAAGGTAGGAATAGAGTTTAACTCCTTGCCGACATCGAGGTCATTAGAGACGTAGCAAGGGTTCACCTCACCTTACCTCCTGTTTCCCCAGAGCACTTCACTGGAACCGTCTTTCAGTTTCCCTCATTCTCAAAAGTCATTGTCATTGACACTTTAATCTTATCCCTTGTCTTATATGGAATTTGATTCTTTTAAACCAGATCGAAGAAGGGAGCTAGCTCTTGGTACAGTGAGAAGTGGGAGTAGCGCGATTGTGAAAAAGTAGTCTAGAGCAACTGCATTTTATTTACTTATTTTTAATCCCAGACAATAGAGGCCTACGACGCGACAAAGACTTCAGGAGGGACCGAAAACGGTGGGCAGCCATCCTGATCCATGACTTAAACTGGCGCCTGCAGATCTCAGAGATTCGTCAGACACGATCCATGGCGTACGGATCTTGTACTGAAACTGAGGTCCAGTGAACTGGTGGACCACACAGATACACAAATATGCTCAAACCACCGTGAAACACCTTGGAAGCGATGGGGCCAGACGTGAGACTAACAGGGACGGGGGTTGTGGCTGCTGGCTGCGTGGTTAGAGGCGCCATGTCACTGATTGCGCGGCCCCTCCCGCCAGTGGTTCGAGTCCTCCTTCGGGCATGTGTGTGTGTGTCGTCCTTAACACGAGTTAGTTTACATACTGTGTAAGTTTAGGGACCGATGAACTCAGCAGTTTGGTCCCTTAGGACATCACACACATTAGAACATTTGATTGTGGCTGCGCCGGCGTTGTGGCCGAGCGGTTCTAGGCGCTTCAGTCCGGAGCCGCGCTGCTACTTCGGTCTCAGGTTCGAATCCTGCCTCGGGCATGGATGTGTGTGATGTCCTTAGGTTAGTTAGGTTTAAGTAGTTCTAAGTGTAGGGGACTGATGACCTCAGATGTTAAGTCCCATAGTGCTTAGAGCCGGTGAAGCATTGATTGTGCCGGCCGGAGTGGCCGAGCGGTTCTAGGCGCTACAGTCGGGAACCGCGCGACCGCTACGGTCGCAGGTTCGAATCCTGCGTCGGGCATGGATGTGTGTGATGTCCTTAGGTTAGTTAGGTTTAAGTAGTTCTAAGTTCTAGGGGACTGATGACCTCAAAAGTTAAGTCCCATAGCGCTCAGAGCCATTTGAACCATTGATTGTGGCTGCAAGATTCTCTCCTCCTTCCCCTCCCCACCCCACCTGTTTGTACTTTTACGTTTATATTCCTAGATTCATCAGCCAACTTTCCGAGCATAAAGTGGCAACAAACTAAGAGTCTCGAAAATGACAAGACATTCTAGAAAATTGCACCCTATTTTAAGACTGGATACTCTTCAGTTGCTTAGTTACAACCATCCACAATGCATTCCCGTGATCCGTCAACACTATCAGCGGGTCTGTAATTCATCAAAATTGTTAAATACCCCTACACACGCAAAAAGAATCCAACTGGTTAAGTCAGGGGAAGTTAGAGATTATGGTATTGGCGTCCCATGACCGATGCACTTGATGTCGTAGGTTCTTGCTGTATCCCTGAACAGCCACACGAAAGTGTGCCGGTGCAATATTAAGCATGGTACCACATACGATCCTTTTAATATAACGAACATCATCCAAATTGTCGATTAGCATGTGTGGCAGAAAGTGAAGGTACACACGACGAGTGAGTAGGAAATGTAGCATTATTGGGGAAACAATTGGTTTTCGAACGTGTGATTATTAGGTTTATTTACTTGTTTCATTTTGCTCTACTCGTCCCTTTAGTTGGTACACGTAATAGCTGAACACCCTGAAAACTCAGTCTTTCGGAGGATTACTCGCTACTCAAATGATGTATTTCTCTGCAGTTGCAATTTGTTGGAAGTTATGTTGTAGTTACATACTAAATAAATTATTATTTTTATTGTTGTATTGAACTCCTTTATATATTTAATTGTTATTGTTTTTCAGAGAATTCCAATTATCTTTCACTATTTTACGTTATCGAATAGTTTTTCTAGGTCAATAAGTCCTGTGCTTTGATGTTTCTTAACTCTTTCATCCATTACCCAGCGCAAAGTCTTTGCTACCTTATCTCTTCTTAAACCAAAATGATACTCATTTACTTATCCATTAGTTTGTATATTCTTCTTGTCAGCAACTTGGATGCATGAACTAGTGTGATATATACATATCTCATATGCTTTATCTTTATGTTACTTTCTTGCATAACCGACTTACAGGGGTTGGGTAAAAATTTGTAAACACCACGAGAAGCGCGTGCTTGAACACAAATGCAGCTGCTAGCTGTCTGTAGTTTGTGCTGCTGTATTCGAGCACGAACAGCACCTGCGAAATATTCTAAATACGCTGCAAGTGTCAGTCGTGGTCAGTACACGATCTCTGTCGCTGTGAGTGCGTTATGTCAGAGCTAAGTAAACTCGAAAGTGGGCAAACTGGTGGAGCTCGTACGGTGAATGCTTCCGTTTTGAACGCGTTTAGTGTTTCAAGAGGCACCGCTTTGAAGTTCGTATCACATACAGGGGATGCGTCTAAGTCACAACGTGGATGAAAGTGTATGTTGAGAGACTGTGACAGGCGTTCATTGAAGAAGACTGTGCCGAAAAATAAGAGAAAGATGGCTGCAAAAATCAATGCAGAACTGAATGACGCACTCGCGAACACTAGCAGTACGAGAACAACACGAAGGAATCTCTATAAGCGTGGAATTACAAGTCGAGCAGCGTTTCCAAAACAACTCATCAGTTACACA